>NC_025695.1:38229754-38244426 GCF_000633955.1 Camelina sativa
TAATATCGCCTAATATTTACTCTTTTCAGTGCAATCATTCTCATCTTCAATGAATTCGCATAGGTCTTTTGATTTCAGGTTGATCTTAATGTCCAATGCCCATAGTAAGTAATTGTCTCCAGAAGCATTAAGGGCAGCATAGGAGAGATTATTCAGCTTTGCCATCTGCACAATACAGAACAAACATCCGATCATTAGCATGCGGTATTTGAGACCGAACCATGCAATCAATATTAGGCTATGCGGTATTTGAGACCGAACAATGCCAATCACATAGGTTCATGCGGTATTTGAGACCGATCCATGCCTTAATAGCACACTCAAATTTTGTGGTTATGCATGAAACAACAATCCTAAATACTAGCATGCAAAGATTTCCTTTTTCTTAAGTTTTTCTTTTCTTAGATTAAATTTCCTTTTTCTTAAGATGGGATAACAACAAAATATTTTCTTAAGCTTTTAAGATAATGACTATAATTATTTAGAAGTTATCCTAATTTATTTTCATGCAAGCATAGAATATTTCGATTTTAATTAGGATTTTAGGGGTTTGATTTTTAGCAAATAATTAAGCATAATCGGATTCTAACAACCTAGAACAAACAGTTTTATATTTTCTATATGAATTTCGAATTTAAGGGTTTAGTTCTAAGGTTATCATGCATCAAGCAAACAATCATAATCGGATTTTAATCATAGTATAATTGGTTCAATTTACAAACAATCTATGCAACCCTAAGCATCAAGACAATNTCTTTCTTAGTAATGTCAACCTTGTGAGCCTCTGGTAAGGGGGTAGATCTAGGAGGCCTCACAGCACTGTTCATCAACAATAGCTCATTGTTTTGTTCAACAAGTAGCAAACAAGAAATGAGGCTTGCATATGTCTTAAACCCTTTTCACGATACTGTTGCTGAAGCAGTATGTTATTAGTGTGAAAGGTTGAGAATGTCTTCTCTAGCTTCTCAAGCAAGTCCTCTTAAGTAACCTCCTTACCACATAATTTCAATATCGAGACTATCTTAAAAAGCTCTGAATTATACTCATCCACGGATTTAAAATCCTGGATCCTTAGGTTTTTCCAATCAAATTGAGCCTTTGGTAGGAGCACCGTCTTTTTGTGTCCATATCTGTTTTTCAACTCTGTCCAAAGGTCAAGAGGATCTTCTATAGTAAGGTACTGGTTCTTGAGATTCTCAAGATGATGGCGTATATGTAATATCACCTTATATTTACTCTTTTCAGTGCAATCATTCTCATCCTCAATGCATTCGCACAGGTCTTTTGATTTTAGGTTGATCTTAGTGTCCAATGCCCATTGTAAGTAATTGTCTCCAGAGACATTAAGGGCAGCATATTAAAGATTGTTTAGCTTTGCCATCTACACAATGCAAAACATGAATCTGATCATTAGCATGCGGTATTTGAGACCGAAACATGCATTTATTTTAGTCTTAGATCATGCGGTATTTGAGTCCGAACCATGTCATCAATTTAAACCTTAGGCCATGCAGTATTTGAGACCGAAACATGCCATGCCTTTATCAATAATTTTGTGGCTTTAACATGCATGAAAATAATCCTAGACAAATTCTAGTATGAACAGGAAATATGCACATAATTTCAGGTTTTAGCAATTTTCCCTTTTCTTAGATAAATTTCCTTTTTCTGAAATTTTCCTTTTTCTTAGAATGAATTCCTTTTCTAGTTAGGATTAAGACAAAATTTTAGGAAATATTTTCTAGGCTTTTAGGATAATGTCTAGAATTAATTTGGGAGTTATCCTAATTTTATGTTTTGATTTTTCATGCAAAACATAGAACAATTTCGATTTTAAGATCTTAGATTTTAGGGTTTTGATTTCAGACAAACAATCAAGAACAATCGGATTTACAACTTAGAACAAACAGCTTAATATTTTTCTCTATTCGATTTTAGGGTTTAAGTTCTAAGGTTTTCATGCAACAAGCAAACAAGCAATATCAACCAGATTTTAAACATATCATAATCAGTTCAATTGCAATCAATCTAAGCAATCCTAAACCTCAAACAATCGGATTTTAAAGTTTTAGGGTTTTAGGGTTTCAGGATTTCAAAGCTCAGGGTTTTGTTTGTTGATTGTTTACTTGTAGATTTTAGGGTTCTTATAGAGTTTAGATCCAGATTCGATTCATATGTGTCCAATAAGTTAGATTGATTTACCTTCCACCGTTTGGGGTTGACTGGAATTGATCCGGGAGCTAAAGACCTTGGATATACCTTGATTTTGATCACGAACCTCGGACTAGTCACGAACAAAACTTGATCACGAACTGAAACTTGACCACGAACAGGATTGATCACGAACTAGAACCACCGCCAAGCTACGAACTTGATCTGGTTGAGAGCTTGGACGAACATGGGTTTTATGTGCGGCGGTTTTTAGGGTTTTAGGGTAAGGGTTTTTGTCAGCTGGTTTTAGAGTTTCGTGATGATAACATGTTGTAAAAGTAAGAATGAAAGTAGAGAACTTGAGGTTTTGTTTCTCTCCTTCTTATTATTATTCATCAATCGAACAAGTACATTATATAGTAGTAGGCAAAGCCTAAACCTAAACCGACTAGGACATGGCCGATGAGCCTTACACAATAAGATAAGTAATGGGCCGGTTATAGAAGTCCACTCCAAATGTTTTACAACAATTTTCGACTTATGATGGAGTCATCAGTCATGTATGTACTGAATCTAGTAAGTGCCAAGTATAGATTGATACATAATCAGTATGTACAAATAAGGAACGCTTCAAACTCATTTCTAGCCCCGTAACTTATTTATCTATTGTCTAATGTTACAAACAACTACTCTAGCTAGCCTCCATCCACAAAGCTGTGCTCCGTCCGATGAAGCTGCCTCATAGTTACTCACATGGAATCTCATACCTGATGTCCTTCTAACTAATCAAAGCTAGAAGGTAAATCAAAGTCTGTATCAGATGGATTAGCCAGATTCACAAGAGGTTCCTGCATCCCCCAAAACTAAATTATTATAATGCTACTTGAGGAACATGGGCTATCAAGGGGATCTTCAATCCATAATTCCAAGAATCTACATAGACAGAACGAATATAATTTTTACTTTAGAACAATGATCATCATTATCATCATCATCATCATCGGCCGATGAAAGCATTCCAATATCGGGAGTGCCATCGGTTTCGAGGGGAAACTCTTGTATTGCTTTAGTAGGATCTACTTAAACTCCCTGCAAGCTGAGCTATCAATATTATGATAGCATCAAGGTCTTGTAAAGAATAGTGTAGAAATTGACATGGCAGCATACATTTTCAACCTGCTTGCTGGAGTCTTCAGTGTAGAGTGGTTTAATATCTACTTGGGTCTCCTGTAAATGTTTATTAAGGATAACTAATCAGACCGATAGCAATACCGAAAAAAAAGTCCTACACTAATCTTATGACATGAACCAAAAATACAGAATGTCTTACATACAGGTTCAATCTGAGACACAGAAAGATTCATGGATCCTTTGCTGAGATCTCTCAACGTTCCCTGGATATTCCAAACAACCAGATCACAGTGAGAAGACACAACTACACAATAAATCAAACTTTTCTAGAACGGCTTATAATGTTCAAAAATGAAACGAGTAGAGGCTATGTTGAAGACATGGAAATGTTACATGTAAATCACAAAGATCTTCGATTAAGAAAACGATTTTACATGAAGAAGGTAAGAACGGATGAATAATCAAGTCAGTACGCAAACAAGTTAATTCCAACTTATAAATAGAAAGTGAAAGATCATATTAAGCCACCTCTCCCTTAATATGAACCTAACCAACTATAGATATGGAAGATTTCTTCTCTTTTGGGGAAGACACTAAATTTGGTTAACAAAGCTGTTAAATGCTGATCACATTAGCATCAATGGCGTGTTTATATATTGTGTGCACTGTGATAAGAACTCAACAAAACGGGATACCTGGCGTGTTTATATATTGTGTGCTGTTTCAACACCCAAAAACACGCAATAGCAGTCTTGTATGTAATACCACTGTTGTACTCTTCACATTGCAGTTCTTTAATTTGCCAACAATGCCACACAGAAGAATAAGAAGGCATGCCCAATATAAATGAAAACATGCTCCCGTTAACACACTTCCCTTTTTGTATTTTATGAATTTCCCAAATCGAGTAACCATGACTCCTCTTTTGTTCGGCTGGCTCAAGTTCATCACTATCAACATCCCACTGTAAATTTCTACTCATGTGATAACGAATTAAAGAAGAAACTCTCAAAGTTGGCCAGAACTGAGATATATTGATCTGCTCCATGAAATGCAGAGTTGAAAATTGTTGCTTGTCCTCAAGTTGTGTAGTAGCAAGTGTTGTGACAATAGAAACCAATGACGGCAATCGCTGAGGCCATGATAGTGTCACCGTTTAGTTCCAGGCCCTGGGAAAGTCTGAGCCTCTGTTGTCCCCATATAAAACAGATCCAGTTTGTGTAACTTTGTATAATATGGTGAAGAAAAGTGTGCAACAGCCATAGTTCCAAGTTAATCTTCTGCAGTTTCTTCTTTCTCCAGCGATGCCATACTAAAAAACAGTCTCTCTTGTCTACAGTTTCAGCAGAGCAGGTGCCATATGTAACATCACTTCCACGTGAATCACTCCCAATTATCAGGACTGCTTGTAGTTCCTTAGATTTCCATTTGTGCTTGTAGGTTCTTGAACCCTCTTCTTTTTGCAGCTTCTTTTGTAAACTGTGCCTTTTAAGAAACACCTTATCGAATATATGATATACAAAAGATTTTGCCATCATACTTACTGACTCCTTGTAGTAATCCGCCACTTATGAGACACTTAAAACTTCTAATATCCCGTTTTGTTGAGTTCTCAATAGATCAATGCTAAAACCAGAGTGTAAATCTTCTAAAATAAGGCCCGGTTGTGACTTAAATTGATCCCTTGTTGCATGAGAACAAGTTAATGATGCATCTTGATGATCCGCAAAGATTAAATTCTCATTTTTTTGTGGTTGGAGCACACCATCGACAGCATTTTCCCCCTGCGGTTCCTGTTCTTGATGCAAATCAGTCTCTGCCAATGATTTTGTGGCTAAGGAAGGCTCATGTTTCAGAGCTGACAATGGCTGCAGAGTAACTGGAGCCAAATTCCCAAATCGAACATACAACTTTGACTTGAAATCTTTCCAATTCTTGAAAGACACATTCTTGAACCAACTAAGAGCATCTCCCTTTAATTTCTGCGTTACCAACTGTATCTTCTCCATGTCAGTATGTTGATCAGAGCGAATTAATCTTTCCACCTGTGTTATCCAACTACATGGATACAATCCATGAAAAATTGGCAACTCGATCTTTTTCACCATGTTATCTCTATTCCCTTTCATAATTCCTTGTGTTAATACATTCAACAATGTCCCTTCTAACTTCTGATCATCTAACCCATTAACCTGAGATGAAAAATCCTCAATCTTCTGCACAGAATCTGATATTGACCCAGTCTTATGTGAGCATGCTTCTTGACTTGATTCGTTTAGCATAGTCACTACATAATCAGATCCATAAATCTCATTATTCTCTTTACTGGCCAACATCAATTCTTCTTTAACAACTTTTCTCTTTATACATGACTCCATAGCTCTAGCTACAGCCATCATCTCCAGCAAATTACGTGGCTTTTGCTTATGAATAAGCTCCTGCATTTCCCGTGTTAACCCATTGAGAAAAATCCCTTCAAGTTTCTGCTCATCCAACCCAGATACTTGTGATGAAAGATCCTCAAATCGTTGTATATACTCCGCTATTGTTCCTGTCTGTTTGATACGAAATAAACTTATACTTGGTCCTCTAATCTTCGAGCCAAATTTCAGCATCAATCCCGACTTAAACTGAACCCAACTTTCAAACTGACTCTTGTTAATTTCCAAGTTGTACCAGCTCAATGCTTCTCCTTGCAAGCTCACTGAAGCTAAGACTAGTTTCTCTGCATCGTTGTATCCACCCATTCAAAAGAAACGCTCAACAAGCGCAATCCAACCATAAATCCCAAAGCCTTCAAATACTGCCATCTCTACGTTCTTGAGAAGGTTGTCTCTAATACCAGGCTTATTCTCACTAAGGCAAGGTTCCAGAGAAAAGAAAGATACCTGATTAAGTCGATTTTGTGATCTTGCAGCTTCTGCTTCGCTTAAACCACCACCCTCAAGTACCGTCTCTTTGCCCGGAAAGGATTGAATCAAGAAATCTTTTCTTAGGCCGATCTTTGAATTCATACGAGCTTCAGAAGAACAAATCCTTGTTTTCACCGCCGAAAATTGATCGTAAAATTCAATCGCCACTTGTTCTGATGCCGATAACTCCGGCGATAATACTTGCTCCATCATCATCTTCAATCTTCGAATCCGTTGATTGCAACAAACCCCAAAATTGCTTGAAAACCTAATCTTCTGCGATGACTTCGATCTCGATCACAAACGCACCGATTGATAAGAATCAATGTGTAAACTCTTATCTATTACTTTCGATGCACTGTTACAAAGAATAGAGCCATGGGCACATCACCGATTCATCAACTCTATCTCCCTAAGCGACACATACGTCACTCAACATACAACAAACAATGCATAAACTCTACAAAATGGCTAACAAAGCTTATATACAACAGACTAGTCACGTGATTCTTCCTCCTTCAAGATGCAGGAACACGTGACTTTCTTCTAGTGTAGACGCTATACGGCTTATCACACTGACAAAAAAAACAGCAACCATCGAGACTCAAGCAAGACAAATGGGAGGGTAGAGAGAGAGAAAAAAGGGAGAGGACCTTGTTGGCCCACATTAGACCACAAGCATTACACAAAGTCCTCGGTCCAGCTGGCCCTCGACGCATTGCAGGAGTATTACTTTCATCACAGTGCTCACATCTCCTAGTGCTACATGATTTTTACCAATAAAGAAAGCAGTAACCCATCAACGAGTACCTTAAAACCCTTATTCTAAATAAAACTGGAAACTGTTAAATCCACACAACTCACGTAGTTTCCTAGTGAAATGTGCCATCTTGAAGGCCACTCTGGCTAGTTTCCCAGTTCGAATCACCTGAACCATCTCTAACGGAAGCAAAATGTCCATTCTTACGATGCATCCTGAATTACAAAATAGTCTTTAGCATCAATCCGTGTGGAGACATCAAGTAGGAAAATAAACTTGTCCATCAATTCTCCAAAACCAAAGTTTGCGGGTAAACATTAGAAGAGTATAAGAAAAGCAGCCAAATCCCCTACAGGGCAGCCCAAATTGACACCTAGATTAAGTTAACAAGAAACTTGATGTACCTCTGCGCAACTTCTTTTCGCACAGTATATCTAATTTTCTTGTCAAAACATCTTTCCTTACGCTTCTCACGGAACCTAACTAGAGAAGCTAGTCGTCTTGACAGATTTGACCGCCTGGGATTATCACCTACACCCTGAAGATCATATGAACCTACTAAAACATCCAGAAAATCGAAAACTTTTAGCTTCGAAGCCCTGATACATTACCCTGCTATTCTCAAATGGAAGTTTAAGTGTTGGAACAGCAGTAGGTATATCACGCCCTCCCAATAGCAAGAGAACAGTTTTCACCTGAATCATTACAAAGCATACAAAAGAGTGTTGTAATATCGCAAGGGAAACTCAAACCCTCAGTGAAACAGTCTCAAACAACACAGGCTGGTCTGATACGAATGGCAATAACATAACTGTGCTCATTTCACAAGATCAATGACTGAGATGGAATTAGCACATAACAGGAGTAAAAATGAACCTTGTCAGGTGTGACAGCAGGGAAGACAAAGACCTCTCCTTCAAAGGAGAGATTGAGCTCACTGGTTCTTGAGGGTCTCTCTGAAACACCACCATCTAAGCCAATTTGCTCCGCCACATAAACATCATCCACCAAATCATCACTTCCACATCCTTCGTCGTCAACCTCCTCAAGTATCTCTGGATTCGTCGCAGTCTTCATTAAACGAACCTTTTCTATCAATTCCCCCAACCCCTAAACCCTTTCTCAGCCCCCAAATTTTGGGTAGAAGAAGCTCCACAAATGGAAACTAATTTGGATAAAGATTAAAGCCCCTTGTCTTTTGTTTTTGGATACCCCGATTTGGAAACTTTTTTTTTGTTTTCTTATTCCTCCCACAAACTCTCAAAATAAATAAATTTGAAAAACTATTTCAAAATTAACTCTTTTTAAATCATAAATAAGTTACTTTTTTTTTTTTAATAAGTTACTTTATTCATTCTTTTAAAACTATTGTCATTATCGTTGATAAATAAAAAAATTATATGTATTGTCATGAAAAGTTAAAGTCAAGCCTACCATGCACTTGCATTTTGCTATAATCATCTGCCTAATTAGTAGTGTGAGTGGAAACTAAATCTGCCAAATCAACCAAATATGCCTTAGACCATCTCCATTGGTGGAATATAGAAAATTTTACAAAAGTTGCATAATAATAAAAGAGATTAAAAATAAGTAAAACAGCTCAAATTAGTTTACAATCGATCTTAATATTAGGAGTTTTAGAACAAGTAAGAATGGTGTGCGTGTCAGCTCCTGATTGGCTGACGGATTTTTTTTTTTTTTTTCCTGCTAGTGTCTTTCTCTTTGCGTCTTTCTATAATCGTCTCCGACTCTCTATTTGGCGAGTGGTGAGGGAGAAAATCGATATCAATGGTTGATCAAATCAGAATAATTATGTTCTTTGCCAAATTTTGTCATTTTTTTACATGGATGTGGAGACTTAACTCTGTTGGTGTGTTTGTTTGTCTGGATGTGGATTAATTTGTGTTGTTTCAAATATTCATTTTGATATAGGTTTTATGTTTGGTATTGTATTATACATACGTTTTTATTTCTTAATTTTAGAAAAAATCATTTTCTGTTTTCAAAACGTCTCGCTTCCGCGTATCCGTTTTCATTTCTATGCAACCTAGATATTATGTATAATTTGATACTAAAACATATCATATCTCCATCCTATAAAAGCAGTTCCACACAATAACGCAAACAGCCTTAGATACTAACCATATCCTCAACAACTTTTGTAATAGTTAATTACATGGAGAAAAAAAATAATGAAGTTTGCTTTTGTTAGTTTCTTGATTGTTACATCCGGTTAGTTTCATATTGATGAAAAGTGCATGTTTATGTTTATAATTCATAAGATAAAATATGGTTTGATTTGTAGTGATGACTATCGTAACATTTCGGGGTGTTGAAGCAACACAAATTTTATTGCCTGAAAAAACTCCTCAGCTTGTTTTGCATCACGAAGCTTCGCCGCCTATGGTGGATCTACAAAGTACGACATGCGATATAAAGTATCGTTTACCTTGTATTCCTCATCAATATATTTTAATATGTTTCTGCAAATGCTAATTTTATATCATATTTTATCAAATAAATAAATTGTGTTAACTAATTATAAAATTGTTTGATATATTTTGTGTACATCAACATTACATTTGAGAATGTATGGTGAAAACTAAAACAAACAAGATGAGATTGATAGGAGCTCTACTGCAATTCTATTCTTTTTTTAATCATATATTGGTTTGTTGCAATAATTTTAATTTCTATGTTGCTATATCACTATTTTTTTTGTAAATCTAATTCTAAACATAATAGGAATTTCTCGTAAATCTAATTCTGTCCACGTAATCGGAATGTTCCATGTATTGTTTGGTTTGAACGACATTTCATTATTTCTGCTCATCTAGTTTCACACAATAATATATTATAAATGTATATATGAAAATTGGTTTTTAAATGTTCTATATGTAAGATTTGTATTTTAGAACATGACTTTGTCCTATATATAGAATATGGTTACAAACATCTCTAGGATCTATATATATATATATATATATATGAAACAATACATAGTAAGAGAGATCAGTCAAGAACTTAGATAGCTCATGAGGGATATATAAAAGAGGGGAAATATGAATTGTAAGAGTATACAACAAAATCTTGATCTATTTAGTAAAACTATACAACTCGTCTATAAACTCCACAGAAATCGAGTAATCTAGAAGATGGAAATAGTAAGAAGGCATAAAAGAATAGAGAAAAGGTCTTAAGGTGAAGAAAAAAAAAAAAGAAGAAAGGAATTTCCCTTAATACTATGATACCAATTATTAAAGCTCAGGTTAAGATAGCGTCATTGTTTTGATCACGAAGCAGAACAAGTCAAGATCACCTTCTTCCTCGTCTTGGAACAGCCTTTATGTCCTAAGCCAATCACAAATTAATGCAACTTCTTAAGTTATGATTTCTGATAAAAAAAAAAAAAAAAAGAACAACATAATTATTTGTGTGGTCTGCGTGTATACCTTGATTATGGCACTTTGGTGGTTCTTCAATGCATGAAACGCTTTCCCATTTATCCATAGCTTAGAGACAATGATAGAGAGAAACGGATACGTACTTCAAATGAGTGTAACGTAGTTTTTCAACTACTGGATTCAAACCAAATACGCTTTAATCTATTAAATTTCAGTGACATATGATAAGCTCAAATTAAATCATAGAGCTACTCTCTCAAATTAAGAGATCACTGTAATACTTAGGGATTAAATTCCACAAGGACTTAAGTCTATACAATAAATTATAGAGTTTTATAATTATGCTAAACAGATTAATTTAAAATTAAAATAACAATGCAAAGTATTAAATAAAAGCGGTTGTAAATTCAGAATATCAAAAAGTTAGGCCTAGGGAATTTCTCAGAAAATTACAAATTATTAAATCAAGTAATAATTATGATTCAAGCAATTAAGAACAGATCTAGAACTCTAAACACCTTTGTAAGACAAATCAGTTCTCACTGCAAATATTATCTAAATTTAAAACCAGAAAATTCAAATCTCTTTGCAAAATTCTAGGTAATAAATCAGCTTTAAAAATAAGTTTAGATTGTTCACAAAATCACTAAATCAAATCTCTTTGCAAGAAGTAATTTTGCTCATCAAAATGTTTTATCAGGAAAATCAATTATATTCTCATATCAATTTATTTTTCTAAAGTATTAATTCTAGGTGATCAATCAAGAATTAATGTGAAGAACAATCTAAGATAAAGATCTAGAAAGATAATGAATCCTAAATACACAGATCTAATAAATCAGAAAATCCCTGTTAAAAACTCTGAACCTAACAAGCAAACTATTCAGACATATTCAATGAAGAACAAAACATAATTCTGAATAATAAGCAATTGAAATTAAAAGAGTAAAAAGGAGTTCAAGAATTCTTCTTCTACAAAGCAGATCTCTCTCTCTCCAAAGCTCTCAAAATCTCACAGGGTTGGAGGAAAATAAAACTTGCTAGAAAATAACTTAAGGGTTTGTAAAACATTAAAATACTATTTATATGTCCTAAAACACGTCAGGGCTCGGTCGTGGAGGGGTGTCGATCGACACAGAGGAGGTGTCGATCGACACTGAGCCTGATGCTCGTGTAATTTCTTCTTTGCAGCTTATCTCAGTAGTCTTCTCAACAGAAAATGTCTGTCCATCAATGGTAGGAGCTCTCCTCAGCTTATGCATCTCAAAGTTCATACTCAAACCTTCCACATTCAGTGCTATGTGACCCTTTTTCACATCTATGATGGCACCAGCTGTAGCCAAGAAAGATCTTCCTAAGATGAGAGGATCATTAGGCTCTTTATCATACTTCAGCACCACAAAGTCAGTGGGAATCATGAAGTTTCCAACCTTAATTGGAATATCCTCTAAAACACCTTCAAGAATTCTTCTGGATCTATCAGCTAAGATAAGAGAAATCTGAGTTGGCTTGAATTCTGTCATCCCAAGTTTCACAGCAACAGAATGTGGCATCAAGTTGATGCTATAGCTAAGATCACAAAGTGAGCTTTACTGCATCAATCAAAGGCATCTCAATCATCACCTTGTCCATCATTTCCTTGCATCTAGCATCTTCAATCTCCTGCTTGGACTTTCTTGGCTTAGGAAAAGGAATCTTAGACTTGTACACCCTCTCAACAGCTGCTGGAACAGGAGATTTTGTGTTTTCCGATTCTGTCTGAGAAGGGTGCCGACCGACACCCAGGTGGTGTCGATCGACACCATCATCTGAACCCGAGAATTTGGTCGATTTTTCCCCTTGTTCAGCAGAAAAATTTCATCACCATTTCCATCTCTCACTGATATGGCATTGCAAGCATGTTTGGGGTTTGACTCAGTTCTTCCAGGGAGAAAACCCTCTTGCTTTTTAACAGACCCAACAGTCTGTGCCACTTGACTCTCCAATTGATTAACATGTACATTCAGTGCATCAATCCTTCCAGTAAGCTTTGTGTAGACATTATCAATCTTCCCATTGAATGTCACTGTCATATTCTCATGTCCCTGAAGAAGCTGCTCAAGCATGGCCTCCATTCTACTCTCAGAAGGAGTTTGTGGAGGTGGAGACTGATAGGAAGAGTTCCCATAAGTCCTTGTGAAGTTGTTCCTTTGTTGATGCTTCTGAAAATCAGGCTTAGGAGTGTAGCCCAAAGAGTTCCAATTGTAAGGCTTGTTGCTTTGCTGATTACCGAATCTCTAACCCTGATTTCCATAGACAAAGTTGCCATCTGCTTCTTCATTCCCTGTCTCAGGTGGTGGCTCAAATGTCTCAACTTCAGCAGCAAAGTGAACTGATTTCTTACCCACAAGAAGATTATGCACTGAATCTAGCTTAGCATTGACTGAAGCTAGCTGGTTTGAATCAAATCCTCCATGCAATCTCTTCCTTTCAGCATCAACTCTCTTAGTACTATTACTGGAGGCCAAATTCTCAATCAAAGCTTCAGCATATTCTGGAAATCTTGTTTTGAAATTGCTATGGCTTGCAGCATCCAAAGCCAACTGATACTCCCAGTCACATCCTCTGAAAAAGATACTCAGCAGTTGTACCCTTGAGAATCCATGGTGTGGGCAATCCCTCTGATAAGCTTTGAATCTCACCCAAGTTGCTTTGAAGGCTTCATCTGGTCTCTGTTTGAAAGAGGACAGCTTGACTCTCAACTCATCTGACATTGCATCATCATAGAAGTAGTTGAGGAAAGCCACCTTGACGTCATGCCAATTTGTCAATGATCCAGCTGGTAACTGCTTCAACCACTGAGATGCCTCTCCTGCAAGTGAGTAAGAGAAGAGCTTGCAGAAGATGTAATCCTCAGTCACTCCATTAGCCTTGATACTGGTCACCAGGTCCTCAAAATGCTCAATGTGATCCAAAGGCTTCTCATTGGGCAGGTTAGAGAAAGGTCTCTCTCCAAAGCTCTCAAAATCTCACAGGGTTATAGGAAAATAAAACTTGCTAGAAAATAACTTAAGGGTTTGTAAAACCTTAAAATACTATTTATATGTCCTAAAACACGTCAGGGACTTGTGTTGCAAATATGGAAAACTTTGGCTGAATTTGTGAAACTTCCAAAACTTGATTCTCTCGTTGGCTAAACACGGTGTCGATCGATGCTAAAGCAGTGTCGATCGACACTCCCTCTCTGTTCTGACTCCAAGTTCGTTTCTTCGGGATTAATGCTCCAAAATGATCTAAATTGCTCCACTTTGCTCCATCCATGCTAAAATCCTAGAAAACCTGTAAAGACTCAAAAACATCCTAGAAAACAAATCAAAATACTCTAAAAGACTCCTTATATCATGGTTAAAAACCACAAAAACCATGATATATCAACATATTTAGTTGATAATTGACTTTAAATTTAGGCTTTTATAGTAGACTTGGTTTTTGCTGGATTTTAGTATATGAAAATAACAAACTCATAGATTCTAAGTTTTTATATATTTTAATACTAGTTTACTAACAAAAAAAACATTGTGGATTATACCATTCTTTATTTACCATTCATCAAATATAATACATAATAATATAGTTAAAAAAAAAATAGAAACAAAACCACAGATTAACTGCAATCGTTTTTAAATACAAATAAAATTGGTCTACAAGAATTTGTTGTCTATACTAAAAATAGCAGTTTAATCCGTAGACAAATTTGTCTTTTTCGACTGCAGTAATTATTTAGACCATAATCCGTAGAGATAAAGGAAAGAAAGAGAACCGATACTTCCCCCAGGAATTTGAAAAACGGTTCTTATAACAAATAAAACATGTGTCACTTATTTAGCGGAACAGAAATTAAAAAAAAAAAAAATCTGTGATAAATATTTGTTTTTTAATTTTTTTGAGAAATATTCACCAGTTACTCCACTAAAGATGCCTTTACTATTCTTAAACAAAAATGATGGTTTTAAATAGAGTGGCATAATATGTTAATGTGGATTACTTATTTTTGAGACAACTTCAAAGACATTTTGGATTATTGAATATTTAAGTTTATCTTTGTCNCTCCATTAGCCTTGATACTGGTCACCAGGTCCTCAAAATGCTCAATGTGATCCAAAGGCTTCTCATTGGGCAGGTTAGAGAAAGGTCTCTCTCCAAAGCTCTCAAAATCTCACAGGGTTATAGGAAAATAAAACTTGCTAGAAAATAACTTAAGGGTTTGTAAAACCTTAAAATACTATTTATATGTCCTAAAACACGTCAGGGACTTGTGTTGCAAATATGGAAAAC
>NC_025695.1:38244853-38246314 GCF_000633955.1 Camelina sativa
TCTTTTTATTTTTCTTCCAAATTAAATATATATCTTGATTGGATGCTCCCACGGCAGCCGTAATGGACAAAAGCCTAAATCATATCAACAACTAGATGATGACAATGAAGATGATCCTTTACTTGTCATAAAACTGACAATTTCGTCAACGTGGCGAATATTCTCATCCATGTTCCCAAACAAACCTTTCATCAGCTTAGCTTTATCCCTTATTGACTCACCTTCTTCATCCACCATCACCAATCTAACCGAGTCAGCCACCGAGCAAGAATCAAACGACCCATCTCTCTCATCTCTTAAAACCTCAACACCAATCCCCTTCCCATGCAACAGTCTCGTGTTAAGCCCTTGCTCATTCAGCACCGGCAAAAAGATCGGAGCTTTACCAAAACCTAACCCTTCCACCACTGAGTTCCAGCCACAGTGTGTCAAGAACCCTCCCACTGACTCGTGCCTCAGTATTTTCACTTGTGGAACCCATCCAACATGAACCATGCCACGTCCCTTGACTGTTTCCTCGAACCCGTCTGGAATATGTGGCTCGTTCCTTAGAACCCAAAAGAAAGGTGTCTCTGATTTCTCCAACCCAAGAGCTAGCTCGGTGACTTCCTCACGACGGAGACTCGCTTCGGTGCCGAGTGACACGTAAACCACAGAGTTAACTCGCTGCTTGTCGAGCCACTCTTTAATACGAACCCATGTTGTATCATCGTCGTCGTCTTCTTCAATAACCGGAGGAAGAAACCCGGATGGAAAAACCGGTTTTTGGTACAGATCTTTTAGTAAACCAAACCATTCCGGTTCAAATTCCGGACAGCTACGGACAAAAACCGCATCGCTCTCGCCGATAGAGTAACCGAACCGGACAGAATCAGAAACCCCGGTTACATCTTCATCCGTCTTCTCAACGTATCTTGTGACTTCATGATAACGAAACGCGATGTTTGACTTAAACGGAACCCACGGGGGCACCACCGTGAAATCTTCCGGCGTAGTTCTTAACTCATCAATCAAAGACGAAGACGGTCCTAAGAAACAGAGAGTTGCAGCGTTAAAGAGACTAAAGAAGGCCTTGGAGATACCAAGCTCAGCCGCAATAGAAGGGAGCCAATGAGAAGCGTAGTCGAATATGATCCAGTCCGGAGAAGACCGTCCGAGAAACTCTTTCAACGGTGCCTGGAGAAGGTCAAAGGCGGCTTTGAGAGACTGTTGCTTGTTGTAAGGTACGTCCATGGAAGATTCTGAGGTTGGAGACAAGCCGGAGATGAGAGGGAGAGGGAAAGAGACGAAGGTGATGGAGGAGGAGAGGTTTGATGGTAGTTTGGGAAGTCTTTCGAGGTTTCTTGGTGTTGATATGAAGGAGATCTTGTGACCCTTTTGAGCTAGCAACTTGGAGAGACTAAGAAAAGGAAGAAGATGACCCATAGCTAGCCATGGAAACATGGCTATGTGCATAACTTC
>NC_025695.1:38246721-38257656 GCF_000633955.1 Camelina sativa
GGTGCCTGGAGAAGGTCAAAGGCGGCTTTGAGAGACTGTTGCTTGTTGTAAGGTACGTCCATGGAAGATTCTGAGGTTGGAGACAAGCCGGAGATGAGAGGGAGAGGGAAAGAGACGAAGGTGATGGAGGAGGAGAGGTTTGATGGTAGTTTGGGAAGTCTTTCGAGGTTTCTTGGTGTTGATATGAAGGAGATCTTGTGACCCTTTTGAGCTAGCAACTTGGAGAGACTAAGAAAAGGAAGAAGATGACCCATAGCTAGCCATGGAAACATGGCTATGTGCATAACTTCCTCTTCTCTCTTGTCCTCCATATTTGTTTTTCTTAATTTGCAAAATTTAATCAGCCATCCTATATAGCTATTTATCCACTATATGATGGAGAAATGAATACATGAAAAAAATAACAAGATTACACATTGATATGTATGTCATATACAATATATATGAGTTAAAAAAAAGTATACATATAATATTTTTTTATCAGAGGAGAAAAGTAATACATAAAATATAAATTTTATATTCAGTACATGATTAACGTATTAACACGATAACAATAACCGATGACACACTTTGGATTAGTTTGGAACGAATTTTTAAAGTTAGTTCATCATCGCCATCGGACAGCTCACGTAGACGGTATTCATCATTAGGCTTGGTGATATTATTACCATTGTTATAATAAAATAATTATGAAGTAATTATTACCATTGTTATAATAACTATCAATCAACCCGAATGAACAATCGAAATCAACGATAATTGATTTTTCTTACGATAAATTCCCAAAGNAAAAAAAAAAAAAAAAAAAAAAATCCCAAAGCATTAAAGACTGAATAACTTGTGGCCACTGACAAGTAAATTCTCATGGGAGATTTGTGACCAACTGTTGTCTTTGTGCCACTATTTTTATTAGTGGCGGTCTTGTTGTGCATGCTATTCTTCGCATCAAAATATTGTTTCTACTTTTCTACCCTTGCACACAATGGTGAGATGCCTAACTAAGTTCTTCTTTCGCTTAATTAGTAATGGTGAAAATGTGCATTGGTTTTGATTAGGTAATACCTAAGATACAAAGATTAATCCTCAAAAATAACCATCACAAATTGGCTAAAGCTTCTAACACTTGAATAATCGAAATAATATTGTAAGACATTTGTAAGACATTTTTTCAAACTTTTGAAAACACATTTTAAAGCAATCATGAAATTGGAGTAGAGTGGGACGATCACACAATATTTCTTACTGGTGACTGGTGACCAATTTTATTTACTGCGATTGCACCATCCCTTCTTAACATTTACAATAAGCCATTGAAATTGGAAATTTCGCATTCAATTTAAATCTTAAAGGTGCAATGACAAACCTTAGCCACCAAACATGATTATGTTTCAAATTTAGAGATGGCTTTGACAAAGGCTTTTCATATAATATTTTCAAAAGTTCAAAAACAAAAAAATAAATAAATAGCGTCAACGACAGTTGGTAGAAGAATTCTAAAGTTTTCTAGTGAAAAAAGAACAGTAACATGTAAAAAATTAATAATGAATCATGAAGGAGAAGAAGAGTAGAAATGAGGATATAGCAAGAGAGATGTGATGGAGACCCGAATTGGTTCTCAGCACACTCCAGATTTGGGATATAGGGGATGTTCCTCTCATCTCTCGTCCCCACTTGTCTCCCATCTTTTTCTATCCCCATTTATAAACTAAATCATTTTTCTGTAGAATATATAAAAACTACACATATATATATATATCCAGATGACTATAGAGAAAAAGTCTTATTTTTTTGTTGACTTACAACCATTTTGTTTTGCTTACTGTTGATACTAAAGTCTCGTACTGTAATTTTTTTTATATTATTTGTAATAGTAAAAATCTGATCATGGACTCTTCTTTTTTTGACATATTCTTAAAATAATTTACATTTGGTTTAGTTTTGGTGTAAAAATAGTTGATTATATCAACCTCCAAAAAGATCTTTATATATATATATATATATATATATTTTTTTTTTTTAAAAAGGTCAAAAAAAAAAGAAAAGAGAAGGGTGTGTGAACCCACACCACACCAAAACACAAATTAGAGAGAATCGGACATATAAATATTTATCTTTACTTGCAATTCCCAACTAGCGGCGCCGCTCTCTCTTCTCTCTTTTCTTGCTTTCAAAGCTCATCTTCCCCTTCTTCCCTATCCTCTCATTTCTCCTTTATTAATCATAATAAAAAAAGAAAAAAACAATACTTTTCCATTATTTTATAATCACACCCTACCATTTCCCAAAGGATCTCCATCTTCTTCTTTATACAAACCTCCTCATCTTCTTCTTCCTCTTTTTTTCTTTTAATATCATTTACACAAAAATCCAAAGCCAAATCTCTAATAAACAAATCCACCAAAAAAAAAAGAAAAAAAATGAAAGGTGAATACAGAGACCAAAAGAGTAACGAAATGTTCTCAAAGCTTCCTCAACATCAACAACAACAACAACACTCTCTGACCTCTCACTTCCACCTCTCCTCCACCGCCGCAACACCCACCGTCGATGACTCCTCCATCGAAGTCGTCCGACGTCCACGTGGAAGACCACCAGGTTCCAAAAACAAACCCAAACCACCTGTCTTCGTCACGCGTGACACCGACCCTCCTATGAGCCCTTACATCCTCGAAGTCCCTTCCGGAAACGACGTCGTCGAAGCCATCAACCGTTTCTGCCGGCGTAAATCCATAGGAGTCTGCGTTCTCAGCGGCTCTGGCTCCGTGGCTAACGTCACTTTACGTCAGCCTTCTCCCGCAGCTCCTGGCTCGACCATAACGTTCCACGGCAAGTTCGATCTCCTCTCCGTCTCCGCAACTTTCCTCCCTCCTCCGCCTCGTACTTCCTTGTCTCCACCGGTCTCTAACTTCTTCACCGTCTCTCTCGCCGGACCTCAAGGACAGATCATAGGAGGGTTCGTCGCCGGTCCGCTTATCTCCGCGGGAACAGTCTACGTCATCGCAGCAAGCTTCAACAACCCTTCTTACCACCGTTTACCAGCGGATGAAGAGCAGAAACACTCGGCGGGGACAGGGGAAAGAGAGGGCCAGTCTCCGGCGGTCTCTGGTGGCGGTGAAGAGTCGGGACAGATGGCGGGAAATGGAGGAGAGTCGTGTGGGGTTTCAATGTACAGTTGCCACATGGGTGGCTCTGATGTTATTTGGGCCCCTACCGCCAGGGCTCCACCGCCCTTCTAAACCAATCCTTCTCTTACACAACTCCTCTCTTCATCTTTTTGGTATTAGGATGAATCAAGAAACTAGGGTTTTTTTCTTTCTTTTTTTTTTTTGATCATGAAGCATCATCGTTTGGTTTTTTTTTGTTTGTATCATCAAATTTGACAACTCTCATGCTTAATCTTTTTTTCCACGGTGTAATCTTTGGTTTAGCTTTCTACTATGCGGTTACAAGTGCAATATTAATTTGATTTGACTCATATAGAATATGTGCTACCAAGTGTCTTCCATCGTATTCTGTAGATATTTAAGAATAGTTGTCTCTAATTATTGTGTTTCATTTTTTATACTCTTTGTTATTGGATTTGTTATGCTTTGTTGATTGTGGATCTTCAAATAGTGTTGGCTGGTAGATGTATATTAATGGGTTTTATTAGGAATTTAGCTAATTTTAAGAGAACCTTACAATTTTGGCTGCATTTCAAGGAAGCGGGCTTTTACTTTATCCTCCACACCATCGACCTTACAATTTTGGCGGCATTGACCATTTACTTTAAGTTTCATAACAGTTAAATACAAAAAAGAAAAAAAAAAAAAAAAGTAAAAAAATGTACAAATGGTTTGTCATATAGTTACAGGTTGGTTTCCATTATATAGGTATTCATAAAAAAAGAAATGTTATAGATTTAACCAAAAAGGATAATAATGTTACATTAAGATATAAGTTTGAGAGAGCAAACTTGTTTGTGTTTTTGGGTAAAAAAAATAAAGAAGCATTAACTATACATATCTACGTAAGAAGCATTGACTGGACACAGTTTGGATTTGTCTCAAAGTGTCTTGATGGTTTGGACTCATGTCCCTGGTCACACTCATATATCCAGAAGTTTGAAGACTATACATCTGCAATGTCTGCAAAAACACACATATCTATATATCTAAACACATTCAATACCCACTTGTCTTTTCAGTGCCCTTTCTCTTTATATCTATTTTACTAGCTTTTCTACATTGGGGTTTGGGACTGAAACTTGCAAGAAAGGGAGAAGAAGAAACGTGAACAAAAATTCGACAACGGCCTTTTCTTTTTGGGTCTTCTTTTTCTTTTTAAATTTGACCCTATCAACTAAATATAATTTAATTAGTTTTTGTTATTTTTGTTAACAACTAAATTAGTTTTAGTTCGGATATCTCAACCAGAGGATGAACGGAACATAGTCCATAACTTACGAGAACAAGTGCAATGTAAAAAAGCGAGAAAAAGAAAAACTATGTTTTGATCCTCACTAATAAGTCAATAATGAAAGCTAATCTTCATCCTTACTAAACAGTCTAAACTTAAGGTACTTAGGTTGTGTTGGACCTTGCTATTGTCACGTTTTTGCTTCCGTATCAGGCCGAAGCTCTTTTTAAATTGACTCTTGCGAATGGCTAAGTAAACACCTCAAGAAAAAGAAATCTTTTTTAAAGAGAAATGCACTTGTTATCGAAACTTGGTGGATGAATACAAACAAGGACCCAACCCTTATTCATATCACAATGAACCCAAAACGGATGGTAAGAAAAATTCAAATAACAAAGCAAGTTAGATTTGAAAACCTATGATCACAATCATACGTATATATCCATAATGAGCAAATGGATTGGGTGACAGATTATTAAGACTATTTCATAGAGTGGTCCTTGAATATATCCTAAATATTATCTAAAAACCTCTAAACCCTTTGCAGAGGAGGTCTCTACAAACCAAACTTACAAAAAAGTAAGATCAAAGTTGAAAGTTATTCGGTATGTACAAGAAACATAAGTGTTCTTTCTTAATTCTTCCTTATAAGCTTCTTAATTATGGTATATGGCTAAAATCATTTATAAAATATAAGTATATAGTCTTTAGGAATTCAATATATGCTTCAAGGTATAATTTTGTGAGTTTTTTTTTTCCGCTCAAACTCCATTTCATTAAGTTAGTGACATGAAACTCTCCTCTAAGGTGAGTTTTACAGCGGTCAAGAAACTTACATGGGAAATTAACAATCCAAAGATCGACAGGTTCCTAACGAACCACAACATCCCAATAAAACAAATAGGATACAGAAAGCAAGTACAACAAAATAAGCTAGTACAAAAATACAAAGGCATAAAAGCCAGAAAGATAGTGTGAACCGCAAGGAAGATAACCCACATGAGATGGCGAGGAGTTGTCTAAGAACGATTCGCCGATCGCAATACGACAGATTGCCACATTGGAATACAAAGATTCCGACGGGTTTTGATAAACCTAACTCGCACTAAAGATGACGACTCATCTTTATCTCCCTGAAAAGGGAGGCAGCAGGTAGGGTGGGAACAAGTTCCCAAGAGTCGAGTGCCCGAGAAAGGATCTAAGATAAAACCACCTTGCCAAACCACGTTGTAAGATCTGAACCAAGTAGGCACCGAGAAGCAGAGATCACGACGAGACCATGTAGACAAGGGAATGGAGATGTGGGAAGAACTTGAGCGCCAACACAAGAGAACATAGTTTGCCGAACAGCTGCATAAGACACAACTCGGAAGGAAGAAACTACTTCTCCAAATCTCTCTTTTAAGAAAGAGGAAACATGTGAAAAATCTCATCACATAAAAAGAATGAGACAATGGTCTCACACAGCTATGTGCTCTTAATACATTTAAAGCTAACCATTTTAAACCATTCTCCGTTAATGAAGAAAATAGCAGTGTGATACTCTCCGTATCGAAGGATTTGAATAAAATTAAACTCTCAACAATGGAGGAACAAGTGATGAAAACAGCCAGGCCCATATCCAAATAACTTAAACTATTGGATTGGGAAATTGGAACAAAGTCCAAACGTACATGAAAGGGCCATAACCAGGCCCAACAAACACACATTTACAATTTGTCGAGCAACTGTCAGCTAGGTTGGAGAGGTTGACTTCATCGCAGGAAAAAAAGCCACCACGGTGACCGGCGGATACAAGATAAGCAGCGGGTGGCGGGGCTCCAATCTGTTGATGAAGATTCCATCAGCTTCGGCCTTTACGTCTCTATCTGCTATAGGAGGAGCGGCGGTGAATCCTCACCAGAAAAGGGGCTTTGACTATGGAAACTGAGGAGAGGGTAACAACGTAACCAAAAAACAGCAAGTCATTACCAACGACGGAATAGCCATATCGATGGAAGTAGAGGAGAAGGGGCGATAGTTGGTCAGGTGAGTGGGAACATTCTCGCCGGAGAAAGCGTTCAAACTGGCCAGACACCACTTGAACGTGACCAACGGGAAGGGAGGTGAGCCAGATCCATCGAAATAATTCTTCGGGTGTACTTCCCGAGACAATCGACGGACCAATGGAGATGAAGGCCGAGGGACAACACCGGAAAGGGTCCAGATCCGCAGTAGAGCAGCGGTGCTTACACCGTAACAACTCTTTGACGGTGAAGAGGCTAACATCGGGAACGAGATAGGTGGTAGGTAACGAAGCTCTGCTCTGGAAATGATGATTTTGACTGCAAATAGCTTCCGGGTCAAATCTTGATACGTAGAAGGAAGAGTGGCTCTGGACATTACCCAGGAAAGGATCTTCGACTATTGAAGCCGAGAGGGAGCCAACAGCGGCTTTGCAAACCAGATGGAAATAGAGAGCTTCTTCATAAGTGGAGTCCAAAAGAAGGAAAGATCCACTATAGGAAGCGGAGGAATGTCCGACATTTTCATCACAATGGGTGGGAAAGGGGGGAGCATCTTCTCTCCGGAAAAACAGAGGCGGCGGAAGCAACCCATCTCGACGAATGACCGACGTAACCGGAGCAAGTATAACCAAGGAAAGCTTGAACAGATCTAGTGGCTCCAACAGGGGAAAGACCACCGACGGTATAACTAGGAGCCTCGGAGCTAAGATATTTTGGTCAAACAAGACCAACAAAAGATCTTCACAACAAGTGAGATAGCGTGACAAAGATTCTCGCCGGAAACCATGGACGACGGAGGTAGCCCAACAAGACGATGTCTTTAGATGTAAAGGGCTTTGCATAAATGGGAGAAACCAAGAGAGGAAGAGTAACGACGAAAGTCCGATGAGCGTCAATCACTCTCTCGGGCTTGGTGCCAGAGACAAAACTTTTGAGTTTTTTTTGTCAACCAAACATTAAATTTTAAAAAATCTTACGGTTGATATTACAAACATGAAAAAAGAGGTATCTGAGAAGGAGCATAGTGAAAACGATTTTCTTAGTAAATTGAAATCATCCAGCAAGTAGGAAAATGCTAACCAATCTTTAAAGGTATGTACCATCGCGACTAATTCAACACAATCCGTCTTGAAGTGCTAAGGCCATCATTAACGGCAAAACACTCTCCCTGTTCTAAGCCCAATTATATAATAAAAAAATTGAACAGTGGGCTTAGATCAAAAATATTGGTCTTGGTTCAAAACTGATCCACAGCCCGTTCTTACATTCTTCCTCTCTTCTGATTGGTTGGAAAAAAAATGGGAAGGAAATATTTTCATTTCTCTCATTCCATCGAAATCGTGTCTAGGGTTTGGTTTTCTTTCGAAAACGGCGACAACTTCGTTCTCGCCATAGTCGCCGCCGAAGCTTTGTTTTCCGGCAATTGAAACACCAAAATCGAAAGGAGAGAAGCTAGTTCCGTCCTATTCTGTCCTTGTCTCCGTCGTTGTCTCCGTCGTTGTCTCCGTCGTTTCCTTTGTCGGGCTTTTGGCATATCGGAACCAAAATCTCAATCGAAACCAAAAACAAAATCGAAACGCCTTTGTCTCCTCCTCTCCTTTGTCGGGCAAATCTCCGGTCATACAGAGAAGGTTTGTCACAGTCGTTTCCTCTTTCAATCTTTGAGTTAGGTTTTATCGATTTAGGGTTAATCTCAAATCTGTGAATTAGGTTTCGGTTTAGTATAGGATTTGGGATTAATCATTATACGATTATAGTGAGCTTATCTATGATTGAATTCCGAGAGTTGTATTTTGATTTTTTTATCAACAATAAAACTCATGAATTAAACTTGAAATTTCTTTGTTTCGGAGGTTTGTAGGTGAGGTCAACTAGTGGAAGTTAATCGGATTCTTCAAGAAACCTGCGTTTGCTCGAAAGTTAAAGGTTAGTCGCAAGGTTGGTTTCCTGATTTGAGTTGTGATATTAGTGTTTATTCAATGATTATATTTGATTGAAGTGGCTTGTTAATTGTGGTTTGATTGTGTAATGAGGGAAATTGTTTTGTGGTGTCGGATGTTAGACATTGTTGTTGTCAATTAAGTGTCTCTTTGTTTTGGTTTGTATGTCTCACCATCTAACCTTTTATCATTTGGTATGTTTGTATGTCTCTTAGATTTGGCTAGTCTTTGTGATTGTAGTTTGTTTTGTAGGTTTGAGTTGTGTAAAAACTTGTGAAACTGTCTGCTACCAAATCATTTAACAAATATAGTTGAGTAGTTACCAAATCTATGAATGATTTACTTTGAAAAAATAGTAAATGACTTTTATTTACTTCTGATTTGAGTGAAGTAGGTTGTTGTTATTTACAATTAAAACTCCCTAATAACAACACCTAACTTTTGATTTAGTGATGACTTCTTAAGTTCTCTACATTACGTCCAACCGCTTTGCTTCTTAAGTCCATCTTGTTTCCTTCTTAAGTGATCTATATTACATCCGAATCTTCTATCAATCTCTCACGCTGTTTTACTTCTCTTCTATCATCCTTCTTGTTGGCTTCTTTCTTCCAATCTATCATAACTTTTACTTCTCTTCTATCATCCACCTTCGAACAATATCTTTTCTTTGTTTAATTCTGATTGCTATGGAATCAAACAATACTCCTAACAATCAGTCTCAACCCTACTTTAGCCTTCTTAACTTCCCATATGACAGCTTTGCTCCCAATGTAAACATTGGTTCCTCTCAAATTCCTTCTTTTAGTTCACAACCAAGTTCACAGCCGAGTTCACAGCCGAGTCAACCTCCTAGTCAAACAGAAGAGACAGCCGAACAGCGAAGGGAGAGAAGGCTATGGTCCACTCAAGATGACTTAGTCCTAATAAGCGGCTGGTTAAACACATCGAAGGATGCAGTAGTTGGGAATGGGCAAAAGGCAGGATCCTTTTGGATCCGTATAGGAGACTACTACGAAACGAGTAGTCATGTCCGTGATGGTGCTCAGCCTAGGCGCCCTGACCATTGTAGACAAAGGTGGCAAAAAATCAGTAAGGAAGTGAGCAGGTTCTGTGGAGCTTTTGCAGAGGCAGAGAGTGAGAGAGCTAGTGGGATGAACGATCTAGATGTTTTACAAAATGCTCACCAAATCTACACTAACCTGTACAAGAAGAAGTTCGGTATGGAGTATGCTTGGAATGTTCTACGCTATGAACAGAAATAGACAAGTCTCGAGGCTATGAACCCCACTCCGAGGACAACCAGTTCTAACAAGAGAAAAGCTGATGAAGCTGCACCATCTACGGGTTCTGTCGTTGGTGAGCACGAGAGCAGACCCGCGGGCATCAAGGCAACGAAAAGAGTAAGGAACAAAGGCAAAGAGAAGGCTGCACCATCTGCGGAGTTTAGTCACATGTGGGAGATAAAACAGAAGGATTTAGAGGGCATGAAACAACTCCAAAAGATGTCCACTCTTGACACTCTCATTGCCAAGAATGAAACCCTAGACGAAGATGAAAAAGCATTGAAGAAGAAGCTAATGGCGGAACTGTTTTAACTATGTTTTTTTTACCTACGTATGCGGATGTTTGTCCATCTTGTTTGTTGTCTAAGCGAATCTCGGATGTTTGAATCCATGTTAATATGATATATGTTATATGCTATATGTGAATCGGTGAATCCATATCAATGTTAATATGCTATATGTGAATCCATGTTTTATATATGTTTTTCATGAACTTATATATGTGTTTCGGTTTCAGGTTGAAGAAATCATGGACCGTGAATATGACTATGGTATAAACAGCCCATTAGACTATAGTATTGAGTCAGAAGAGGAGGCTGAGACCTGTTACTATCCTCCGGAACCAGCTCCTGCGATTGGATTCACAAGCCTCCGGAACCAGGTTCCAAATGATCCAGCTCAACTGAACCAGCTCAATGAACAAGTGATCCAGCTCAACGACCAAGTGATCCAGCTCAAGGTACTTGTGATCCAGCTCAAGGACCGAGTGATCCAGCTGACTGACCAAGTGAACCAGCTCAAGTAATGATCAATCCGTGATGTGTGGATGTTGTTGTTTGCTTTCAAATGTTGTTTGCTTTAGTATTACCAAACCCGTGATGTGTGGTGGTTGTTATTTGTTTGGATTTTTATTTAGGCTAGTTTGATAGCTTTGTGAACCCGTGATGTTGCTATGTACTCGTGAATGAACCCGTGATGTTTGCTATGTCTTTGCCTTCTTTGGATTTTAGTTTGATCACTTGTATATATGAGATGAGAAACATTTGCTCCTTGCACCAACACAAACATTTGCTCCTTGCACGAAAACAAACATTTGCTTCTCTCTACAACAAAAATATTTCCTTCTATAACCAAAATAAAATATTTCATTCCTTCTCACCCAAAACAAATACTTCTTTCTCTTCTTCTTTGCTATGGCATCTTCTTCAAACAAATTTCACTACCATTATGATCCAAATAATGATAGTATGAACCAATTTTTTCAAGAACAATTTAATAATCAATTTGAAGCTGCTGAAGAGGAAATTT
>NC_025695.1:38258395-38317824 GCF_000633955.1 Camelina sativa
CAAATACTTCTTTCTCTTCTTCTTTGCTATGGCATCTTCTTCAAACAAATTTCACTACCATTATGATCCAAATAATGATAGTATGAACCAATTTTTTCAAGAGCAATTTAATAATCAATTTGAAGCTGCTGAAGAGGAAATTTCGGAAGAACCATCTACACGTATTTATATCGATAGACAACGGGAAGAAGGCCACGAACGTTTATGGAACGATTATTTTAGTGATAATCCGACTTACACGACAAGACAATTTCGCCGACGGTTTCGCATGAACAAGTCATTGTTCTTGCGTATTGTGAATCGTCTCAGTGAAGAAGTTCCATATTTTAAACCAAAAAAGGATGCAACCTTCCGGAATGGTTTCTCACCGCTACAACAATGTACTGAAGCAATTCGACTACTAGCATATGGGATTGGGGCGGACTCGGTTGACGAATATTTACGTATCTCTGAATCGACTTCTCGTAAATGTTTGGAACATTTCGTCGTCGGAATAGTTGACTTGTTTGGCACTGAATACCTACGCCGACCCACACAAGCGGATCTTCAAAGGCTACTCTTTTACGGAGAACTGCGGGGTTTTCCCGGGATGGTTGGAAGCATCGACTGTATGCATTGGAAGTGGAAAAATTGCCCAACAGCCTGGAAAGGAATGTATTCACGAGGCACCGGTAAACCAACAATTGTTTTGGAGGCGGTAGCTTCACAAGATCTCTGGATATGGCACGCATTTTTTGGAGCTCCAGGTACTTGTAACGATTTAAATGTTCTTGATCAATCACCAGTATTTAATGACATTATTTACGGTCGAGCTCCTGAAGTTACGTACTATGTCAACGGAAATGAGTATAATTTGGCTTACTATTTGACGGATGGTATTTACCCGGAATGGGCGACATTTGTTAAATCCATCCCACAACCACAACATCCGAAACATCGTTTGTTTGCAGAAAAACAAGAAGGTGCACGAAAAGATGTTGAGCGTGCATTTGGAGTCCTGCAATCTAGATTCGCCATGATTAAAAATCCATCTCTTTTATGGTCAAAGGGTAAGATTGCATATATTATGAGAGCATGTCTCATACTCCATAATATGATTGTCGAAGATGAACGAGATTCATACACGCTCTATGACGAACAAGAATTCCAACAAGAAGATGGAACCGGAATTACTCCAGATCTTTCGTTTTCAGTAAATATGCCTTCAAATCTTGAGGGTTTAGGTGATGGCCATACTATAATTCGTGATAGACAAGCACATGAGAAATTAAAAGAGGATTTGATAGAGCATATATGGAATAAATTTGGACATTAAACTATTTATTCATTAAATAAGATGTTTATCTGCTATAATTAATTAAGTAATATGTTTGTTTGTTTTTTTACATTTTATTTACAAGTTTATAAGTAAGCAATTTAAATGTTATTTTTATAATTTGTAAAATGTTTATGAATATTATATTATTAAATCTTATGATCTTAAACATGTTCTCCCAATAACTAGCTTCTTAACAAAAGATCTTAACTACTGATCTTACATTATTTCACTATATCTTTATTCTAAGAACACCATAATTAGTTCTCCCATTTTTTTTACCTATGATCTTAACAACTGATCTAACATTATTTTCACTATATATTTAATCTAAGAACACAAAAAAAAGTTCTTCCGTTAATGATGCCCTAACAATAGAATCTGCAAGACATAATGCACTTTAGCAAGAAACATTTTAATACTAGCATTTAGACCAATTCTAGTCAAGAATTTGGATCAAGATTCTCTTAATTTAATTAATCATATTATTAATATTAAACTAATCATATCAATCCATTAACAACTTAAACTAAATCACTCCTCCACTAAAGAATCTCTATGATGGTTGCTTAAGTAATAAAATAATGTTTATTAAACAATTTTTTATTAATTCACATTTTTATGAATTATGAAATAATCAAAACAAGAAATAATTATTTAATTATTTATATTACATGAGAAAGAAAACAACATTATTTTACAGATTGAATCTTTTTGATGTTTTTTTTTGGGGTAATGAAAAGGGATTTTAAGATATGTTTTGGATTTTCAAACTTAAGAAAGAGATAGAAGTAGAAACAAGTTCTTGTGGGTAATGCTTGATTTGTTGAAGTTTATACCAACTAAAAAAAAAAAGAACAAAGGTTAAGGGAGAGAGAAATTGAAAAAGATAGAAATTGAGTTGTGAGGAATGAGTTCAATGTCTCTTCAATATATAGAAGAAGAAACACCTAAAACTTAATAATACAAACAACACAAGGAAACGGGAGTACAAACAACAAAGATCACGGGGGATAACAAGAGAACCACTACCATTAACCCTAGCACAACTGTCTATGTATCCTGTTTAAGTGACAACGACAACGGTTAGAACTAAGTCAAAAAGCTAAACTTAACACAAATTACAAAATCAGAAATATAGAGTTGCTTACTTTTTGGAGTAACACACCCAACAAAGACCTTTGCCCAAACACACCTCTCTTCGCTCAATACGACATCTCTGTGGTACACTTGCACGACTCCATTGAACACCTCGCACAAAACCACACAAAACCAGTTAACACGGTTCATCATCAGACTTAAACACAATAGCACATGAAACCACATACTTGTAATAAAACTTCCATTGACAAAAGAGTATAAAACCGGTTACTACTAATCGGTCACCAAACAATAACACACGGTTCATGAGACTTAACACATCACAACACAAAACCACATTATTCTAAACAAACTTGAACACAACAGACAATTACAACCAGTTACTAATAATCAGACAACAACACCAACATACGGTTCATGAGACCTTAACAAAACACAACATAAAACCACTTCATTCTAATCAAATTTTAACACTAACAAAGCATACAACAAGTGACTAATTATGAGATAACATACAACAACATACGGTTTTGTGAGTCTGGTTAAACCCGCAGAGAAGGAATCGCATAAGTAAACCCAAAGTTAAAGTCAAACCCTACCAAATTTCTGAGATTTAGCCTACCCCGTGAAATCAATACAATCGGAATTGTAAAAACAATCACAATCGATCAGAATTGTAAACCCAGACTCACATGTATGTTCGATTAAAATTCTCACAAACCCTAACCTTACAAACCCTAATCGGTAATAATCAGACGAACCTTTTGTGATTGGATCCGCCAGCTGCTTGACCTCGCCGTCCCATTAATCCCATCACATGAATCTTCCGCCATCGTAATCGCCGTGGGAGATAGAAGGCCTTGAGCAACGAATCGTCACATCGAGTGGAATCTCGATTGGAACCCGAAACCTCGACATATCTCTCTCATATATGAAGATCTTTCGTGTTTCAGCCGAAAAATCCAACGATTCAAGGTGAATCGGTGAATTTTCACAGTAAAACGGTGAATCGCCGATGGTTTCGCCGTTTCTCTTACAGAGAGAGATATGTCGTGAAGAAAAAGAAAAAAATAGAAAAAAAAATTGTTTATCCTCATTTATATTTTTCCCCCTAGCCAATCAGAACCAGTCACGCATCCATTCTCATACGATTCTCAAAATCATTTTCGTGGAACCAATTTTCCTAATTTTTAATTTCTTTTTAGATTTTTTCTTTTCTTTGGGCCTGAAAATTCCACGGAGAATCCCCAGTTAGCAATTTCGTCCAAGAAACTACTAGCAAACTTGTTTAAAGTCTTAAGCATAGTAGTCACGCCACAGCTCACACATAAAAAAAAAAGAACGAAATTACATTTTTAATTTTAATTAATTAATAAACCAAAACCCAAAAACGAATTGATTGCAAGACAAAAAAAAAGAAAAAAAAAAAAAGCAAAAACGATCAGTCAGGTCGGGTCGGGTCGTCGTCTTTCTACTCATCTTGGATTGCGATTGCAGCAGATCTTCGTTGATTTTGGCTGTTTCTATGCCGCAAGAGCTTCGATTGCAACCTCGCTGAAGAGGGTGGGGTGGAAGGGTGAGACAAACCCTAGTAGGAGGCAGCTATGGACATCGATTGCGAGATCAAAGGGAAACGTATCGACAAGGATAACATTCGTGTCAAGCGGAAGACTTTGCAAGCTTTGCTCGATGATTGCCAAAGAGCCCTCGAGCTCTTAAACTTAGCCGAACTCAGTTCTGAAGACGACGACGAAGAAGATAAAATCACCGGCGAGAAGGAATCGAGCAGGGGAGAAGTTTCTTCTTCCGATCCTGAAGCTGATGAAGTATGTATCTCCAAATTTTTATAACGATTTTGAATTTGGTGAAGAGACTTATGTGCGCCATGAGTTTGTAAATGACCTTCTTCTTCGTCTTCCTTGTTTCAGTTATATGATCTCATCAAATCCAGAGTTGAATGCCATGACTTCATTGACAAGATTGAGTCAGCTCAGGTTGCTGGTGAGGAACTGAATACTTCATCTTTGTTTTTACCCAATCCTATGATTTTACTCATTTGGGTTGTTTAGATAATTGTGATTTCTGTTTGTTTTTAGAAGATTGTAGTAGCTCATGGGATGTAGTTAGTGAAGATGATCTTTGGGATGATGAAAGCATGGCTCAAAGTGAAGAAGATTATGTCCTTGTTAGGGAAGAGGATATAGCAGAGGGTATTGCTTGTTTCATGGCTACTTATTTATCATCACTTAAGCAGAAAAAGGTACTCAAGCTTGCATTTTAATTTTGCTCTCGTTTTTATATCAGCCTGAGTTTATTCGATTTGGCATCATTATGCAGGATTTGACTCCTGAGCAGCTTCAGAAAGGTATCCTAGGCTTTCCATTCGTACTCAACCTTCAAAATGCTGTGTATCTCAATGATAAGTAGACGTTACATAACAGCCATGTTAGTGTCGCTTACACTCTGTTAGGAAGACAGTTAGATCTTTAGAGGAAAAGCAGAAGTATATAGGAATCAGTAAAGGGCATATGAGAGTAGGGGATGCATTGGAATTCATCCTTAGACTATTCTTTGGTTATGTATCTGTTCTAAACTTTAGTAAGAAGTTTAACTCTGAACTTGGAAGCTTGTTATTCCGTTTACGCAAACAAAGACCATTAAGTTGCCAATTTCTTTTCTTTGAGGTTGATTACGTGTGAAGTTCCTCAGCGGTGGCATAGTAGAGTATTAATGTTTGATTTGTAATGTAGCACTTAGCAGAATGTTCTCAGTGAAGAAGAGAAAGGGGAAGCTTCGGAAAGCCTGGGATGGAAGTAAGGTCGCTTACAATGTAGCATCGTGGAGCGCAACTGTTATAGGGTATAAAATCATATGAATATGTTCTTTATCATTGCTTGCTTTTACATTGCAATATCCATGTTAAGCTTGCTTCTCCAAGTCGCATTGCTTATCGTTCTCACCAATCTATGCATTTTTTTGTTTTCACTTCACTGACAGGATCTACCAAAACCCGGTGATCCTCAGGGTTGCATCAAAGGCCTTCTGGGCGTCATGTCATGTAATATCGAAGCTTGTATGAACAAAGCCTTTCGGACACATCTGGCCTGTGTGATGTGATAAGTTACAGTATAAGTTTGGCTCCTCCATGATCCTTGTAAATAAAAATTCCATCCTGTATATAGAATGCCATTTGTAATTCCTTTTGTTAAGTGTACTTTTCTCTGCGTCTCCTTTTCTATACGTAACAAACGAATAAATACATGCTAGAACATCATGATAAAGCATAAACCGACCATCAATATAGGTATCATAACTAGGGCCTAATCACAACACCATTCGAACCCAATATTTCTAACTGTCTAACCATTGAAAATCACAGTCACTTGTCCCTTCTTTTTAGGCTGCAAATGTTATTGAGTTCTATAATGATGGAACTTGGACAAACGTTCTTTTGTTTACAAACACAAGCACCAGAAGTAGATATCCAACGATATAAGCTTGTTTGTATTCCTCATAATAAGTTGATTTTACACCATGAAACATAGTTAAAAGTTTAAGACAGTTCATTCAATTGTTTTTCAAAGAATACAAGTTTGGTATCAAACATATACAGAGTAAAACGCATAGATATATATTATATCTCACAAGAACAAAAGAGCAACCCAAAAATAGAAAGAAAGACAATGCTCGTGGTAAGCTGACCCACCCAGGGTTTGTATCTAGTAAAGCCAAATGAAATCCTTAGTTGGTTATGGCTGACTTGTGTTTAGCTTCTAATCTTCTGGTGTCACACCCAAATCCTGACCTCATTCATTTGTTTTGGCAGCAGCAACAGATTCACACAAGTCTTATCTTTCTCAAGGTTTCCATGGTGCTGGTGGAGGCGGTGGAGTAGGAAACAACGGAGGAACAGCTGAGAAAATAGTATTTTTGTCTATCTTACCAGTAGCTTCTTCTTCACCAGACAATGCCACGAGAGCTGCGACCAGCCCAGCATTTCCTGCAAGAGTCGGTTCAGTGTAGTTGTAGTTCATACGGACATCGCGGAACCCGTCGCGCTTGTCAGGACCAGCAACCATGGCTCCTTCAATCGTGTTTGGGTTTGGTTTCTTACTGTCTCTCCATTTCCATCCTCCTTTGCAATTATATTTGACTTTGTTCTTTGGAATCGATGCTCCTCTATGATGCACATGTTTTGGGTATTTTGTGCCAAAACCAACCAGATAACTCATTTTCCGAGGGTTTTTACCGAGTATGTAATCAATCTGCCAAAACACAGCGAAGCCGAGTTAAGTCCAATTCTTTAGGGGATAAAATAATAAATCAAATTTAACAAGATTTTTGTATAATCTTGGTCACAAATGTCATTTTTGGAAATTATCCATTACTGTATCTGAGATTACCATTTGTGTAAAGAGTTAAGTCAAAGATGCATTACCTGGGATCTCGCAAAGTCACGTAGCACATTAGTCGAATAGAAATTGGGTCCACAGTACCATCCAGGAGTATCAGCAGCATCAAGATAATCACTGTAAAGAGTCGCTAAGAAAGCTGCATTTGCAGAATACTGCAGCGGCTGTGGGTCTCCATGATTCAACTCTAGCAACCCTCCTGAACATACCAAAATTTACATGTTATACTTCCATAACAAGAACAGGCCCAACGGTTGGAGTTTTATTAGAGGCAAACATAAAGACTGGAAAGGTAACTTACCCTTGGTTCTGTTAAATTTGTTGAAATAAGGCAAGTATGAGCACATGACGATACTGGTCTGATTGTGGAAGGTCCTTAGAATTTCTTCATATGGATATCCAGGGCTTAGAAACAACCTCAACCGGCTCAACAGTAACTACATAGCAAAAGAGATTCAAAAAGTCAGGAGCAGTATGGTTAAGGCAAATAATCAAGAAGACATGAATATCTAAGAAACATAACCACAGCAAGTTGTTCTGTGAACTGACCTGAGCACCAGCAAGCTTGTTGTCCCAGCTAAATACACCATAGTAAGGGCCACCCCAGAAGGCACCAGCATGCTTGGCCATCGTAGGTTGGGTGATTAGATTGAGATAGGTTACATTTCCTGTAGCATAGTACAACCAAGCACCACCCCAAATGAACTCATCCCAATACATGCTTGAATTATAGAACTTGGCAGATTCCGCAGTGCCTGCACTATATCTTCCTCTCCGAGTTCTTCCAAACTGATACACCGTCTTAGCACCATGGACAAGCTTTTTAGAATACTCCTTGTTGTCCTTGAACACAATAGACGCTGAAGCCAAAGCAGCTGCCATCTCCGCAGCAAGATCCGAACAGCCACCGTTACACGTAGTCACAGGCCTTTTATAATCCATGTCCTCAGGACGCATCCAACAGTAATGGTCATTAGGATCTGTATTTCCATCATCAGTATTCCCTGATCCGACCTGCCATAAACATGTAACGAGTGAACAAACAACTCAAAACAAAAGAAAGCTAAGATCCACCTTCAAGAGGTCAGAAAGTAGTACCTGAGACACAAGATCATCAATGGAATCAGCAGTACTATTGAAAGTCTTGAGAAAGTAATCAGTTCCCCATTTGATAAGCTCCTTAACATGGACGAGCTCACCCGCGGCTTCGTATTTAGCACTGTATTCGATAACACTCCAACTCAACATGGTCATAGCATAAGCCATGGGAAAGTTGAACTTGATAGCATCACCAGCATCGTAATAACCTCCCACCAAATCTTTGTAGAAGCTTCCGGTCTCACCTTTCCCATCTTGAAGCCCAGAGTTACCTCTCCATGACACGTTGTTGTGCTTCGGCAATCTCCCAGCTACAGAATCAAAACCGTCAAAATCAGACTTAGATCTACAAATCCATCTCTATATGATCAGATCTTAGGCTAAATTTTGCTAAATCAAAGTAAGAGAATCCAGACTTACATTTCTGAGCATTGAAGAACTTAAGAGCTTTGTGAAGAGCTAAGGTGTAATTATCCGGCGGAGGAGTCTTATGATGATGACGCGGCACAGTTTTAACGATCAAGGTGATGAATCCGGCGAGCAACGCGGCGGCAACGATAGTACCGACAGTCCAGACGAAGATCTTGCGGCTAACGATAATACAACCGAGATCGACGTACTTCTTCTTCTTCTGCTCAGTCGGACCAAGCAACCAGCTCTGCTGCGTCTCATCGAGTGGCCGCGAAAGAGCAGCGCGATCTAAATCGTTTAAATTCCGGCTACGATCATCGTCGGTGGCGGAATCTGCTGTGTTGATCTCCAATGGACCTCCCCATGGATCTCGTCCGTACATGATGATGCTTCGCTAAGATGAACCAACACTAAAGGATTCAGATCTGAGAATAAAAAAGAAGAAGTGTGTGGAAGTGAAGAAATGTGAGCTAGTCAATAATAATGAACTGTGTGAGATCTGGTTTTGGTAGTAGTGGTGGCTCTCTCTCTCTCTCTCTTTTTAGTTTTTAGTTTCTCTTCTTAAGTCTCTCCATCACTTCAATTATTTTTTGTTATTATCTTATTATATGCTTGTTGTTTGGTTAATTTGTGCATGTTACGTTACAGCTAACACTAATTCTGGAATTTTTTTTTTCTTTTCTGGCCAACTATGATTGAGCTTTCTTGCCAACTGGTAAAAAAAATCTTATGTAAATTTTCTTTTTTCTACAAATAAAGAAAAATGTTTAGACGTTTACATATATTACTTTATTTTGTCGGAAGACATTAAATTATTATTTTAAATCCACCGTTTCTCCAAAATAAACAATTTTTTAATATAATTTGTCCGTTATAAAAATGTGAGATGCTTTGTTTACTAGTAAAGCAAATGGGCTTAATGTCGGGTGGATGAAAAAGACAAGTCTCCTAATACAAAGTGTCGGTGGTGGGATGCAATTTTTTTTATTTTATGCTTATGATTATGGTGTCTTCCACGTCATCATTTTCTAGAGTCATTACAGTTTATATTAAAAATTAAAAACATTTTCTTACAAGAAAGAATATTTTTGCGTAAAATTCACTTATACTGGAAAATGATAGTCCACCGTAAAATTTAAATATATCGATTATTATTTTTCTAAAGTTGGTTTGTTATAATCAAATTTTTTTTTTCAAGAGGAATTCACGTAGTCTTTTTTCTTAAACATATTTATAGACATTTGTGCCCGAATAAATCGATGTTAGATCAATAATGACCTAAGAAAGAAAGAATTACATCTCACGAGTCAATTCATAGAACTCAAACTGATCTACTATAACTTTTAATTCGATAAAAATTACATTTCGTGTTGCTGGCGTCATCATCATAGAGTTCTTCGAAATCTCACCAAATATATAAAAGTAGTAGCTTATAAAAAGATCATTTATATGTAATGAATTATAGATTCACTGTGTTACAAAATTACATGGAATAAGATGGAGCTCAAACGATACTAATACAATTCATTAGGAATTTAAGATACATATGTCGGTTATCTTTGATTAATGGTTTTTTACAATACGGACATATCTCAATTTATTAAGAAAAATCGAAAACAAAAAAAAATTATAAATAATTTGACCAGTTATGTAATTTTAGACATTACCAGCTTGCATTTAATTATATATTATACTAAATTAGGACCCGTGCTAGAGCACATATTGAAATTCTTTTTATTTCTATTATAATTTTAGAATAAAATATAATTTATATGATTGTTTTTAAAAGTTTTTTTGGATAAAACATTATGCAATAAAATCATATGCTAAATATGATGATTTGAAAAGACACATATTTTATAAGTTTTATATTGTTAATTTGTAATTTTATATATGAGAAATGTTAATGTTTATGTTTGTTGTTTATTTTTATTTTAGTTTTTGAACATGTTTGATGAAAGTTTTTTAATATGACACATGCTTAGGTAATATTTTATTTTCAACCGCACAATAAGATCTCGGAAATCACGATCAATTGTGATAAGTTGTCAAGATTTTATTCCTTTTTACGCTTAAGAGTATATTTTTATGTCTAACGGTGTATATTTTGTAACAATACATGGAATACTAAAGATTTTATTTAGAAAATTGTATAAATCATTGGAATATTCTCTTTAAGATGATTATTTGGGATATTCTTAAGTGTATTCATATAGCCCACAAATTGACCAATTAATCTTAACATTTTTCTGTAACCAACCTATATTTAATCTATAACCTATTTTGTAACCAACTTATAAAAATTATATAGTCCACCAAAAAAAATTGTGTACTTCTGTTTTATTATATAGGGAATGTCCAATGTACAAAGAATACCACCAACAAACAAGTATAGAAACCATATAAGATGCATGCTCATACATTTTGATTATTTATACATAATTAAAAAATTGAAAGATAAAAACATACACATATCAACCATAGCTGTTTCTTTAATACATACAGACAGACTGCGATTACCTAAACTATACACTTATACTTTTCCATCACATTACCATAATGTTCTTGGCCTTTGAAAGCTTAACTAGCTTAGAGATCGAAACTATGGCTGTTGAAGTGGAAAAGAGGATGATTCGCCGATCGACAGATGCTATGTGACCGTATTTGTTTGGCTACGGTCGCCTGAAGAGCCGCTGGACCGCATACTATCACTCCAACATCTACACTTCCCCATTTCCCATTCAACGACTCAAATATCTCTGCAAAATCACAAAACAATAATACAAATTTAAATAAACCGTTAAATTTTTTTAACTAAACCTCTAAAGTACCTCTGTACCTCTAAAGTCAGGTCTGGTGCCATAACGCATAGTGGTGTAACTCTGGACATCTTCTTCTTCTATCTCCAAGCCTTTGAGCTCTGCTGCAGATGGATTATGGGGTTCTTCTACATTCAAAGCTACCTTGTCATTGCCATTTGCTTTCACTTCACCGGTTTTGTGACCCCAGCGATGCCAGAAAACAACCACAAGACCTCCAAAAATCAACACACTTGCAACCATACAAACAACAAACAGAAGCCCCTTGTACCACCATGTCGTTATGTTGTATTTATTTATGTAAAAAATGTCCAACAACGTGATCATTGCAATAAACCCAATGGTGGAGACAACTAGGTACAGTCCAGACCATATGTTATCCCCTGTACCTACTAGAACCGACATGGGACACCCGTTGGTTTGTTTTGGCTTGACAGAAGGATGCACCACCTTGTGAACCATCCCATCTTCCTGTTATGACCATGAAACAAAGCAGAGTTCAACTAACTAGTTAAGGCCTACCGCAGATACCAAATATCTTATATATGTAAGAGACTAATTACCAAGAGAGCCTCCGACTGTCGTGTGACATAGATGTGAATTTCAAGGTTTAGTTTCTTAGAGAAGGAAGGGCAAATGGAAGGTATGTCAATTGCTGAGAGAAGAGAGAGCTCGTCTGAGTTTTTAATGGCCCAGACAACTAAAACCTTACTCGGTAAACAAGGTTTCCCATCTCTTTTACGGTGTAGGATATCACTTAAGATGGCGAAAAAAGGCGTGATCCCGATTCCTCCTGCTACTAAGACCAGGTTCTCGTACCCTAAGTGGTATGGAGATTCATGTCCATAAGGTCCCTCCACACAAGTTGTGATTTTGGGATATGACTGAAGAGAAATGAGTTGGTCTTGATTCTCTGCCTCATATAGATTTGACAACTGGTCTCTAAGCTTTGCAGTCCATCCACCAAGAACCTTTATGAGAACCGCAACATGATGGTTCCCATCTAAAGGACTTGATGAAACACTGAAAGGATGCCATTGTAGCCATGATAGTTCCCTCACTTGAAGAAAGATAAAACTAAGCGCATTGTATCTCATATCTGGTTACAACAAAATTGGAAAGGAACAAAGTCAGTAAAATGGCCTTTAGATTAGAGGTACAGGGAAGAGAGAGGTTAAACAGAGTTTGTTACTTGGTGGTTTGGAAAGGACTAGTTCGAGAGTTCCACAGGGTAGGCTCTTTGCAGAGATTACATCTACAGTCCTTCTGGATTGGCAGAACCTCAAGAAACGGTCAAGAATGAAAAGAAATATTCCTCCAGAAACTATACTGAACAAGTAGTCACCAACGTGAAGTGCCAAGAAGACTACAAAGACAATGTATAGTTGATGGGTGTAGAAGAAGAGCTCAAAGTAAAGCTTTCTCACGGTGTGAAGCGACGTGACCCACATCAGTAAACCAGCCACTAGACTAATAACTCCAGGTAAATTAGCAATTCCAGTAGCTTTCCATTCAAATAACTGAGAGGAGTAAGTAGTGATGATTAAACTTTAGTATAGAACACAGTAAGAAATATAAGTAAGACTGTGTGTGTGATAACATCATCTCAAAACCAATTGGTATTATTAAATAAACTAGGCTGCCGCTTTACTATCACGTCAAGATTAAATGATGGTGCAGGAATCTTACACTCTTTAAAAGTTGACCTTGAATGGCCCATCCAACAACATAACAGAGGCCATGTAAGGTGAAGAAAGCCATAGTGATATGACCAAGCCAAACATGATATCTTGTAGCATGCTCGAAAGGGATATCGATAAGACGGAGAAGAACGGAGCCTCTCGAGATTGGTAGAAACAAAAACACCATACACAACAATCCAATCATTCCAAAACGGAGACCCGTTACCTCTAGCAGAAGAACACTGAACACACACACACACACACAGCCACAAATAAATGATTGGAATGAGACAAAAAAAAAAAAAAAACAAAACAAAGCTGAACAGAAAGAAGGAAATGAGTTAAAGAACCTTTTTTTGTCAGGAAGCACATGGAATAATTCAAGAAGGCTGAGGTTCCTCAAGGTATAAGCATAGATAGCCCATAGGAAAAAAACAGAGAAGACCAAAATCCCAAGAAACTCAGCTGCAGAAACAACTCCAAATGGTCCATCCACAAGAACAGGAAATGTCCATAGCCTAAACCTTGGGAATTTCGATATCTTCTTCCTTCACAATCACCAAAACACACATTTATGTAAGACCAAAAACCAAAAGAATGCAATTTTATACAGTTACTTAAAGGTTTATATTATAATATGTTTTGCCACTGTATGTGACAATCAGCTCAATAAAATAGTTTAAAGAATCTCTTTCCACCATACTTACTTAGTGAAGACCTTCTCTTCCCCAGAGATGATGAGATAGAGAGAAGCTAGGACGGAGATAACAAGAATCGGACCACTAAAAAGTAGGAACATGCTTCCTGCAAGTTTTAGACAATTAGATGGTTAACAATTTGGACAGTTGTCGGAGAAAACAAAGCAGAAGTGATGGTACATAATGTAACCTGTGGTGCCATAGAGAGTTTTGGAGGAGACAGCCCTCCAGTTTGTGAGGAGTTGATCGCCGAGTGTTCCAGGGTACATCAAAAGGAAGACAACCCAAGTCACGAATATCACAGACATAACAACTTTCAATACCCATTTCAAAGATGAAGTCACCACAGAGGAGGATGATGATGATGATGATTGGTCTTTAGACAAGAGTGGGGTTGCATGTTCATCCATCTTGCTTTGAAGATTCTATTTTCTCAATGTTGTGATGAGAGTTGGTTGGCTACAGAAGAAGCATCAGCTTTTAAGGAGAAGAAAAATACAATGTGTTGGGAATAAATTAAAAACATTTAAGAGGATATGATTAAGAGAGCCGAGGAAGAAAATTTCTGGACCAGTGAGGTTCACATCATTCTCATTTTCTGAAAGATTCCATCAGTTACATCAATCCTAGTACACAAAATATATATATATATATATATATATATATATATATATATTTAAATTAGAGCAAAAGAGAGGAGGGCATTAACACGCGAGAGTAACGTACTTGGGAGAGAGTCTCACCGTTTCATTTCAACCACAATTTAGGGGATGGTAACGAGTGCTGACTAATAGTAGATAAGATGATTATTATGGCGATTGTAATGGTTTGTCTGTTGGATCAGCTGCGTTACTAAAATTACAAGTTAAAAACAAATAGAGTAATCAATGCAGCACTAAAGGTACATAATATATTACTTTCCACATTTGAGAGATTCAAGTGAATTAAGCTTGCTACGTTTCACAATTGAATTGATTCTAGAGCTAGTAAAATATTTAAAGGGATTAAGAAATTGCCAAGAAACATAACTATTAATGTGTTAAGTTTTTCCAACACTAATCAACTAGTTTATAACCATTTAGAGGAAAAAAATGGAGATAAAAATGGAGCTAAGGTTTCTTAGACTTTTCAGTAACTAAACAAAATCTCAAAATCAAGTAAGATAAACAGAACCACTTAGCTAAGTTTTTACATGTCAATAGGGGTGTCAAAATGGATCCAAAATTGTGGATCAACTCAAATCAAACCAATCCAAAAATTTATTGGATTGATAGTTTGGGTTTTGATGGATTAATGGATCAAAATGGTTTATGGGTTTAATGGATTGGGTTGAAATGGATTAGAATAAAATGGTTGATGGATTAACTAAAACCAAACCAAACATTGTTGAATTGATTTTGAATACCAAATTAAATAGATTTTTAATTTAACTAAATATGTTAACCGAATTGAACCAACCAAATTAAACAAAACCAAGCTATCTCCCTTCTTCTTCGTTCTCGATTCAAAACTTCTTCTTCTTCTTCTTCGACGGACAGATGTCAACAACTTTTGTGGTCTCTAAAAGGGATGATTGATCATGACGAAACAACTCCCATGGCTGGCCTACAAGAAAACATAAGCTGATATAAGCCCTTAGGCTTGGCTCAACAACAAAAAATAATTTGATGCAGAGAGATCATAGTAGGACATCTTAGATACCAAAACTAAGATTACCGAGCACTAGTAAAGAACCAAACATTAAAATAAGAAAGCCCAATAGGCCCATATAATTAGGAGAGACGATTACCGGAGTACACAGACAATGGAGAGATCAATCCATGCGGCGAGGGAGAAGAAACAATTTCGGAGAAGATCAGAAGCTATGTCCGGCCGGTTTCTGTGATCTCAATATTAGATATATTATTCCCGTTAATTGGAAACAGAGAAGCCAGGTTCTGGAGTTTCACGGAGGAGTTAACCAAATCTGAATTATAGTTCTAGATAACCGGAATTAATATATCTAATACTCAATGATCAATCTCGATTGCACACTCTCTCGCATATTGAGATCAATGCAGCGTTCAGAGTCGAACAAATGTCTCTGCTTCAAATCCAAGTATGAGAGAGACCCTTTAAGAAATGCAGGTACCTTCACTGTTTAGACTTTAGATTAACTAATGAGCGTTATACATTCATCTTACTAGTTAACTGAATTGCTGCCATACATAACTTTATAATTTCAAACAATAACCAAAACAATAACCCTAATCTTCCTTGTGATATATAGAAAAAGAGAAGTACAAAATCGATTATGGGTCGGGTCAATTTCTAAAAATTACTCGAAATTATGAAATCGGATTCGGGTGCAAAATATCCGCTGCGTTTATAGTGGGTTATTGGGTTATAATTTTAAACTAAAATTTAAACAGATTTTCCATAAGTGAACCACGTTAGTTACATGAATATTTTGTGTTCCTGTAATTTAGGAAACTATCAATCATTATCGATTAATATTTAATCCGATAAAAACTTTACCAAAATTTGCAAATTGAATCAAACTGAATATAGCATATACCATAAATAACTTCTGATTAAAAATATATAATTAAAATTAAAATATTGATATATAATAGATTCCTTTAAAAAACGAAATTATTATTTTATATAAGAAAAAATATTTGATAAAAAAATATAAAAGGCATATATATGTACAGCAAAGTTTAACATTATTTTAATATATAAAAATTAAAATTATACTAGAAATTATTATTATTAAAATATTTACCATTAATTTTGTTAATTTCCTAATATTTAAATTTTTTACTATCATTATTTGGATATGCATAGAAACCGAAAAAATGAAAACAATAGTAATATTATTAAATTTCCTATAATAAAATCATATAACAATTACAAGGAAGTTACTATTTTTATGGGAAAAAATCTTTCATATTAATTGCCATAATTAATAACCGATTTTTATGGTAATTTTCATATTAATTGCTCCTAATAAATGTGCAGATTTTGAAAATATATAATTATATTTAAAATTAATATTAAATTGTTGGACACACTTCTTCTTCCTATACATAAAGAGATGTGTCAATACTTTCATGATGGAAACATATTCTTTTCTTCTCTCCCTCTCTCTTAGTCTCTTATCATATATTATAATATTATACTAATTTAAGTTCTAAAAATCTTGTGATCTTCACATTACCTCTTCCTCATTTTTAATATGATGGTTGTTCATCTATATCATATTTTAAATTATCATATGGATTTTTAATAACATAATAGGATTTGCATATTTTCAATCAATTTAGATAGCTATTTGTTTAATAGAGCAAACCGATCTATGTGTGTTTACAATAACAAAATATGCAGTTCTATAAACTCACATGTTATTATGCCATCCGGGTATGTATACAATTTCATCAATATTATTTATGGTTTCATATACATTAATTATAATCATATATTTTATAATAGAAATATTATTCATTTATATATCATGATATTTTTAAGAATACATAGATTGGTTTGCAAAACTCACAATCATATTATAGAGCGGGTTTGTCCAAAAAAAAGAGCGGGTTAGTAATGTTTTTGCCGATGCAGTTTTTTACAAATTGATCCGTCAAAACATATATTATATGTTGTACCTTTAACAAATAACAGATTTTACAATATTTTAAGTTTATTGCTACTTTTAGTACATATTATATTACATATGAATAAATACTCCTCCGAGCTGTAGCGCGGGTCCGCTTCTAGTTATGCTTGTATAAGACATGTTTAATATATTATTATCCAATGTTTTTCCACTTTCCTTGTTGATCTTTTCTGAAGTTGTTGAGATTTGTAAAAATTTCCCATAGGAGTGTCTAGGGCATTCGGGGTATTTAGGGCGCTTCCGGTTCAATTATATTGAGTTCGATCTATAATTACTGTAAAATTCGGTTTTGTTCTGGTTTTGATCCGGTTAAATTAGTTGATTTTGGTTATTTTTAGAGATTTTTGGGTATTTAGGACATTTTCAATTCGATTCGATTCTATTCAATTTGATATATAATTATCGATAATTTTGTGATTAGTGATTTGTTAATTATATTTTATGTAAATAGTTCTTTGTACATTATTAATATTAGTTATTTGTTAATAATGTTTTACGTAAACAGTTCTTTGTACATTTTTCAGTATCATACTACTTTATACATATTGTTAACGTGTTACACTTCTTTGAGAGTTTGTGAAGAATGTGATAGTCGATATATAAAGCATGCAAGGTGTTTGATGAAATGCCTGTATGAGACTTGGTTTGTCGAAGCATAGTGGTTTTTGGGTGTAGTGGATAGAATTAGACATGGTTTATAGAATGTGTGAGGAGAATTTGAAGCCTGGTTTTGTCAAATCTTGTTTCTGTTTTGTCCTCTGTCTTTGATTTGGGATCTTTTGGGAGTATTGATTGACAAGGCAATTAGAATCTCTTGTGGTGAATGAACTCAAAATGGGATTTGGTTATTGATGGGGTAACTTTATGCACGAAAAAGGTGAAAAGCAAGATCATTGGTGCTTTACATACTTTGCATCTTTAAATACAAGATACGTTGTTTTATTGGGGTCAGACTATGAAATGTAAGTGGTACAATTCTCATATTTTAAATGGAGAGGTGATTCCTATTTTTCATTGGTTATGGGCATAAAAAATCGTACCCGAATCCATATATAAAAAACATCCAATATGTTTTATTTTTCTAACACATTTATCCACACCCGATTGAATAATATCCGAATCCGAACGGGTTACCCGAATGCAAAGCCCTACCGCTCCACGAGTTGACAAGGACCTGAAACTAATAGGTCAAATGGTTGATTGAGTCAAAGGTTTGAGTTCTTTGGAGCGAACTTGATACCATTGGTGCAGAATCTGTATTATAAATCAAGGTTTAAGTTGATCTGAGTAAAGTAATGTAGAATCTTCGAAAATGGTGTGGCCATCTACAAATGAGGTCAAATGGCTCCATATAAACTAATCCAAATATTTCTGCCACAATCTTCCTAACGAATATCACAACGATTACGCAGACCCGCCACAAATTTTCAAGAAACAAATGTATCGGTCTATAATTTTAAAAATTAATTTTGTAGAAGAAAATCTTATAATTCCTTTTTTAAAGGCCCCAAAGATATAATCTTTTGTCTTTAAAGGCACAAAAAAACAATATTTTTTTAAGCTCCTAAAATCTACTTTTTTAATTTTACAATTTTGTATGGGACAAGCTCCAAGGCCGTACTACTGGTTGGTCGGCCAAACTTCTTTCGAAAGGAGGGAAAGAAGTGATGATAAAATCAGTGACCACTGCGGTTCCGACGTTTGTGATGTCATGCTTTCGAATCCCGAAAACAATAACGTCCAAAATTACTAGTGCCATAGCAAATTTTTGGTGGAGCGCTGATGGTCAATCGCGGGGTATGCATTGGTTAGCGTGGGAAAAGCACTGTTCGAGTAAGCAACTCGGAGGTTTGGGTTTTCGGAATATTGATGATTTCAATTCGGCATTGTTGGCCAAGCAGTTATGGCGGCTGATAGAAGTCCCGGACTCGCTTTTTGCAAGGGTGTTTAAAAGTTGGTATTATCGAAACTCAGATCCTATGGATCCAATAAAATCTTACTCTCCATCTTATGGTTGGAGAAGTATTTTTTCCGCTAGATCTCTGGTAAGTAAAAGGCTTATTAAACGGGTCGGATCCAGGAATACTGTTTCTGTTTGGACAGATCCCTGGGTTCCAGCCCAATTCTCGAGACCAGCGTTAAGTAAGGATTCCTTTAAGGATGCTTTGCTTCATATTCATGATTTGATTGACCGCAGTACTAACACATGGAGGATGGATCGGCTAACCGACCATTTTGATCCCGTTGATGTGGCTTTGATAGGGGCTATACCTCTGAGTATTACTCCGCAAAGCGATTCGCTAGGTTGGCATTTTACGAAGTCTGGGAAGTATACGGTTAGATCAGGGTATCATAAGGCTCGTCTCGCGGTTTCTACTGGAGCCCCGGCGGTGGTATGTGGCCCCGACATAAATCCCTTAAAGGCTAGTTTTTGGAAAGTCAAGTGCCCCCCCCAAAATACAGCACTTTATGTGGCAAGTACTTTCTGGTTGTCTTTCGGTCGCAGCAAATTTAATTCGCCGGGGAATTTCGTGCGACTTGGAGTGTGCTCGGTGTGGTGCTCCGGTTGAAACTGTTAATCATGCCCTTTTTGAGTGTCCGCCTGCGCGTCAGGCTTGGGCTCTTTCTAATGTTCCGACGGGCACAATTGGCTTTCCAACAGAATCGGTGTTTGCGAATGTAGACCACTTCTTAGGGGCACAAAATCCAGGGTCTCGGGTTACAGCTTTTCCTTGGATTATGTGTGATCAAAGGTCAATTAAACCCAATGTGTACTCCACCACGATCTAGTGGTATCGTTGTAACACTTCAGGGTCGAATCCACAGAGACCAAGCGATGCACTATGAATTTATATAGACCGAATATAGCTAAGGCAAAGAGAAAGTTTGTGTTACAAGTAACTATCAAAACAGAAAGTAAATAAGTGTTTTAAATCAAAAGAGAAAACATTGGGTGCAGGGAATTATTAGGGACTATGATCACAAATTTAGATGATTAGATAGGGATGCATTAAACACAATTCTTGAACTCAAATCACGTTTGTAAAGCTATCATACTTCCCCAGCGATAACTACCTAAGCAATGAATTTACTAAATCCTAAACTTCCGTTTGAATCCAGCAAATTAAGCAAGCATTAATAGGTTCAGGTTTGATTAGTTCACAAGATGCCTCAACTTCAACTTCCGTTGGCTAAGGTCCACCTTGCTCACCTATGTTCTTTTCCAGCAACTCAACAACACTTTTGGTGCCCCGATGAATTAAACCTAAAATCAGAAATTAGGTAGCTAATCTAGTTTAAGCATTATGAACAACAATAGATGAAGAACAAAATAGATCAACCCCAAATCTAAAACCTAGCATCAATTAGGGGGAGGTATTGGTTCAAGATTTAGAAAGAATTTTAATGACTTTAAAAGTTAGGTAAAATATGTTGTTATTCAATCAAGACTTTTAAAAACTCTTTAAAAATTTGGTGTTATTGGTTGTGGATTTGTAAAAAGTTATCTAAAATCTTGATAAATCTAGTGTTATTGGATTAAGAGTTTTATAAAGTCATTAAAAGTTTTATGTTATTCAAGTAAAACAAAAGAATCTTGGATTGTTAATGAATTCAAATTTTATGTTATTGGTTTAGGATTTTATATCATTTCCTTAATAACAAAAGTCATAAAAACTCTTTCACCAAATAGAAAGATTTTACAAGATTAGAAAAAACAAATCATCAAGATTTTAAAAAACTTCCTAAACAATCTCTAAGAATCCTTCATTTTTAACTTTCAATTTTCTATGATTCTAACAATCAGCAAGAACATAAAGTCATTAAAATTCTTTCTAAATCCTAAACCAATACCTCCCCTTAATCATAGAAACCCTTCTGAAACCCTAAACCCAATTGAGAAACTACTCAGACATGGAGATAAAAGAACAGCAAATCAAAGAAGAAGAAGACATAATTGAATTGCAAAATAAAATAAATAAAAAGGGTTCAGAAATCTTCTCCAAAGTGTTAGAGAGGATTAGAGATCTTCTCCCAAAGGTTACAAATACTCAAAAGCTGCCTAGAATAAAAGTTGTCTTTCTAGAGGTCGAGCCTCATGCTTATCTATTGTTCTCCCAAAGGTTACAAATACTCAAAAGCAGCCAGTCTGAAATTTTCTGAGAAAGACTCTGCAACAACGACGGGATCGACCGATCTATAAGGGGGATCGGTCGATCCAACTTCTCTGGGGATCAAACTCAAATTATCAGAATAGATGGGACCGACCGGTCTAGTCTCAGGATTGATCGATCTCGTCTCTGCGGAAGGCAAGCATGAGTTGATCACAACACAACTCAGCTCATCTTCAATCCCATCATGGAGTGTTATAGCATTGCATGACTCTTTGTTCTTAGAGCTAGAAGAAATAGCAGAGACTCTCTTATCAATGGAATCAACACGTGAACTCAACCTCTCAAATTTCCCATTCAAATCATTGTACATGCTATCAATCTTGACATTAATCTTAGCAGAACTTTTCTTATGGCCCTCCAGCAGTGCTTGCATCATCAATTCGAGTTTGTTATCTTGTGGAGCTGCAGATGGAGCGTGGTATCCTTGGACATTTGAGCTATTAAATCCAACACCTTTGTTCTGAAATCCTTGCCGGAAGTTACCTTGTTGACTATGTGGAGGATACACATGATCCTGAGGATTCTCAACGTTGGTGCTTCTGTAGGAGAGATTAGGATGATTTCTATAATTTTGATTTAACCCATGATTCTGATAGTTCCCTTGTCCTCCTACATAGTTCAACTCCTCTGTCCCCTCAAAACCTGAATTTACTCCAACTTGCTGATACGCACCGTATGCCTGTCGCACATGTTGACAGCTTGCTGATCTCTCTTCAAAAGATGGTCTACCTTGGCAGTGAGACTCTTAATAACATCTGTATTCACGGAGCTAACAACACGCAGAGAACGATCATATTCATGGCTATGATTGCTGTTACTCGCTGCAAGGTTTTCGATCAAGAGGTTTGCTTCAGCGGCAATGTTAGTAGAAAAATCTCCTCTGCTGGCGGTATCGAGTGCCATTTGGTACTTCTGGTCAATTCCTCCATAGAAGATGTTCATAAGATTCTCTTGTGAAAAGCCATGATGAGGACAGTCCCTCATATACTCCTTGAATCTCTCCCACGCTTCAGAAAAAGACTCCGTACCACCTTGTGAGAAGGTAGTAATCTTGCTCCTTAACATAGCTGATCTTGACTTAGTGTAGAAGTGGTTTAAAAACGCTGCTCTACATTGTGCCCAAGTGGTAAGTGATCCTCGGTCCAAGAGATTTAGCCATCTCAATGCTCTATCTCCTAAAGAGAATTGGAACAAAGTCAGCATAAGGTAATCATATGGAACTCCATTAGACCTCGTAGTACTAACCAATCTCTCAAAAGCTTCAATATGGTCTAGAGGGCTCTCTGATGCTAATCCATTAAACACACGATTCTGGACCAAATTGATCAGGCTATGCTTGATCTCATAATCTTGTCTCGCAGGAGCTGGTGGTTGAATCACAGATCGATTCACAAAAAGCCTGTTGTGAGCTTCTTCATCCCTCAAAGTAGTTCGTATTGCTGGTGGATTCAGCTCAGCCGCATTCTGCTCTTGTGGAACATGTCTTTGTGGTGCAAGAGGAGGAGGCGGAATAATGACCTCTTGGGGGTTAGGCTGACGACCATCTGGATTCTGTCCATCCTCAATCTTATCAGCTTTAGCTTTCGCTTTTCTGTTTTCTCGTTCAAGAAGGGCTAACTCTTCGTTTCGCAGATTATGAAAATCAGTAGGCTTGTGGCTTCTTGTTTGCATGCACCTGAAACACAAGAGAAAGAACACAAGAACTAATTAGTAAATAAAAATAAAATAAATCTTAGACTAAATTTAAATCTAGAATCTCAAAGGCAAAGTTTTGGTCCCCGGCAACGGCGCCAAATTGATCAAAGGTCAATTAAACCCAATGTGTACTCCACCACGATCTAGTGGTATCGTTGTAACACTTCAGGGTCGAATCCACAGAGACCAAGCGATGCACTATGAAATTATATAGACTGAATCTAGCTAAGGTAAAGAGAAAGTTTGTGTAACAAGTAACTATCAAAACAGAAAGTAAATAAGTGTTTTAAATCAAAAGAGAAAACATTGGGTGCAGGGAATCATTAGGGACTATGATCACGAATTTAGATGATTAGATAGGGATGCATTAAACACAATTCTTGAACTCAAATCACGTTTGTAAAGCTATCCTACTTCCGCAGCGATAACTACCTAAGCAATGAATTTACAAAATCCTAAACTTCCGTTTGAATCCAGTAAATCAGGCAAGCATTAATAGGTTCAGGTTTGATTAGTTCACAAAATGCCTCAACTTCAACTTCCGTTGGCTAAGGTCCACCTTGCTCACCTATGTTGTTTTCCAGCAACTCAACAACGCTTTTGGTGCCCCGATGAATTAAACCTAAAATCAGAAACTAGGTAGCTAATCTAGTTTAAGCATTATGAACAACAATAGATGAAGAACAAAATAGATCAACCCCAAATCTAAAACCTAGCATCAATTAATCATAGAAACCCTTCTGAAACCCTAAACCCAATTGAGAAGCTACTCAGACATGGAGATAAAAGAACAGCAAATCAAAGAAGAAGAAAACATAATTGAATTGCAAAAGAAAATAAATAAAAAGGGTTCAGAAATCTTCTCCAAAGTGTTAGAGAGGATTAGAGATCTTCTCCCAAAGGTTACAAGTACTCAGAAGCTGCCTAGAATAAAAGTTGTCTTTCTAGAGGTCGAGCCTCATGCTTAAATAGTAAAATAAAACCCTAAAACTCGGTTTAAAACAAAAAAGGAAAAGTTGCTTCGGGTACGGGACTGGTGGATCCCGAATTAGGATCAGCCGATCCAGGATGCTTTTTCTGTGTTTGCACCATCTGCTTGCTAGTTGGATCAGGCTTCATCAAAATGGCTCCAGATGCTTGTTTTCATCCCCAAAACACTCAATTTTCTTCAAAAGTCACCTAGAACCTGTACAAACTCACAAAAGACTAAAAAGACTCTAAAAGCACACTTTGACTCAATAAAAGACTCAAAACAAATGTAAAAACTATGGTTAAAACTTATCAAATACAGACACATCAATGTGGTATATTTGGAGAAATGCGAAGGTTTTTGAAAATGAGGTAGAGCGGCCTGTAGAGGTGGCACGTTTGGCGGACAGTGAGGCTACGACCTGATTTGCGGCTCAAGTTGAGGAGGAGGGTAGTATTACGGTTCCAACGATTTCTGAGCCTCAGATAGAGAGGGGTGGAGTCTCTCTCCCCACTGTTTTTTCTGGATTCCGTTGCTTTGTTGATGGTTCTTGGAAGGACACGGATTTTGCAGGTGCAGGCTGGGTTTGTATGTCGTCTCAAGACTTCTCTCTGCTCATGGGTGCCTCAAATTTTAGGCGAAGTCTCTCACCACTTTACGCTGAGGTCGAAGTCTTTGTTTGGGCTTTGCGTTGTATGATAGGCCATGATATTAGGGATGTAGCTTTCTTCTCAGACTGCTCAGATTTGGTGAAGATGGTGTCTTCACCGACCGAATGGCCGGCTTTCTCTGCTTATCTTGACGACATCAAGGTGGATATGGAGGAATTCTCAAGCTTCTCGCTGACTTTGATTTCAAGAACTGCAAATGTGCTTGCGGATCGACTAGCACGACAAGTTTGTACTCAACTGCATGTGGTTACCTATGTAAACCGTTCATTATCCAATTGGCTCGTTTGAGTCAATCTTAATTATTTGTGGTCAAAAAAAAAAACCCTAATTAAATTTTTTTCCTAGTTTTGAGACCCAAATTAGAAAGTAGTTTTTAATTTAACATGTGTTTTCAAAGCGTAAAACAGTTATTTGTCAATTTTTTCAAGCAAAAGTACTTTCCCCCTTTTTTTTTTGATCGAATAGATAAGTTTTTTTTTCCAGTTGATATATGGGGGCTAATTTGTTTTTTAAATGTCATGTGGAAAACGAACAAAAATTGTTTTGATCAAAAAGAAGAAGAACAATCTAAAATAGAAGAAAAAAACGGATAGAAATTGCAGAAACTTGAGATAGCTTCCTATTTGCTCAAATAATAAGAGGTTCTCTCTTAGTAACTCAATCAATTCTTAGAAAATTTATTATATTACCTTTATTGATAATAATTAAAGAAGCGCCCGTATGTTATTATTTCAATTTCCCGAGTGGTCCGAGGATTTAAAGGATTGAAAACGTGAAATGCATGTTAAATGCACTTATAATGGTGTTCAACTATCCGAAACAGAATTTCCAAGAAACTGGTTAACGGATGGTATTCAGATAAAAATCTTATTTCCTTTTTATCTTAAATCTTGGCATAAATCTAAATTTAAAGCATCTTAGAAGGCTCGTCTAAAAAAAACAAAAGGCAAAGTGGAAAAAAGGATTTTTTTTCTTAACAGTTTGGGGAATGGAAACCGAACTACCGTTTGGTTCTGCCCAAAGAAAGCCTTCTTTTTTTTTAACCTATTTCTAAAGAATTAAAAAAAAAAGAATCAAAAAATTCAAAACTAAGTCTTTGGTTGTTTTAAGGATTTTCAAAGAAAGAGCAACAATTTTCCTAAAAGTCGCAAAAGAAATTAAAAACTAGATTCTCAAAAATTTTATTTTTATAAAAGGAAAGATAAAAGACCTTTCGAAACGAAATCTAATTATATTATTTGGACCGAGAGAAATATATGAATTAAATGAAACTAAAAAAGATTCAATTTTAGGTAATCAGATGATTCATGAACTATCTGTTCAAAATAAATCCATGGGGTGGGAAAATTCTTCACTTAGCGAAAACAAAATAAAAAATTTGATTGATAGAATAAAGAGAATCCAAAATCAAATAGAAGAAATTTCCAAAGAAAAACAAAACTTAACTAATAGTTGTATCAAACTGCGTTATGATTCTAAAATAATTGAGTCATCAAATTTTTTTTGGCAGACATTCAAAAGAAAAAATACCATATTAATTCATAAATCCATGTTTTTTTAAAAAATTATGCATCGAACAACTATCTATAGCTATTTTTCTAGTTATCATTAATATTTCAAGAATTACTACACAACCAACAAAACAATTCTTGATAAAAATATCTATTTCATTTTACCAAGTTCAATGTTAGCCAGATTAGTCAACATTTATATGTTTCGATGCAACAACAATATGTTATTTGTAACAAGTAGTTTTGTTGGTTGGTTAATTGCTCACATTTTATTCGTGAAATGGGTTGGATTGGTATTAGTCTGGATACAACAAAATAATTCTATTAGGTCTAATGTAATTATTAGATCTAATAAGTATAAGTTCCTTGTGTCAGAATTGAGAAATTCTATGGCTGGAATCTTTAGTATTCTCTTATTTATTACCTATGTTTACTATTTAGGAAGAATACCATCACCCATTTTTATTAAGAAACTAAAAGGAACCTTAGAAACAGGTGGACTAAACAGGACCAAGAGGTATCCACCGAAGAAGCACCTTTTCCTTCTCTTTTTTTCGGAAGAAGGGAGAAGATCTGGAAAAAATCGATGAAATGGAAGAAATACGAGTGAATGAAAAAGACAAAATTAATAAAGATGATGAATTCCACGTTCGAACATACTATAAAAAAGTTTCTGAAAATCTAGATAGAAATAAAGAAAATTCGAATTTAGAATTTTTCAAAATAATAAAAAAGAGAATCATTTTTTATGCTTTAAAAAACCATTTGTAAATCTAGTTTTCGATTATAAAAGATGAAATCGACCAAACCGATATATAAAAATTGATAAAATTGAAAATACTGTAAGAAATGAAATGTCACAATTTTTTTTTATACATATCAAAGTGATGGAAAAGAACAAATATCTTTTACATATCCCCCAATCTTTCCACCTTTTTTGAAATGATCCAAAAAAGGATACCTTCATTTACAAGAGAAAAAAAAACCCTCTGACCAAGTTTCTACTTAATGAAGTTTGATCCACGAAGAAAAAAAGGAAAACTTAAAAAAAGAATTTTTAAATCGAATTGAAATTTTAGATAAGAAATGGTCTGTTAAAACTTGAAAGTATACTGGAAAAAACGACTCGATTTTGTTATAACGAAGCTAAAAAGAATAGTTACCTAAAAATTCTGATCCATTTTTGCATGGAATCTCTCGGGGAAGAATAAAAAAATTATCTCCATTCAGAATAAAAACTGAAACCTATAGAAAAAATAATATAGGAGGATCCTGGGTAAACAAGATTCATTGTCTACATCTGAAAATTAATTATCACAAATTTGAGCAAACAATAGAAAATTTTAATAGAAAATCTTTGTCAATAGAGAATAAACTTTTTTTTTTCAGAACCCCAAGAAGAAGAAAAATTTCATTCACATTCAGAAGAAAAAATAAAAAATTTTAAATTTTTTATTTGATGTCGTTATAACTGATAGTAACGACCAAACACTTATAATTTTTTTTATTAATTTCCATTCCTCCTATATACAGGATAACCATCCTTCCCAACTCTAGTAAACTCTGCATGGGACTTCAGATATATCTTAGAACACTTGCCATGTACCATACATGGTGAGTTCTTATTAGCAGCTCCACGAAGTCCATGAATCATATAATTTTTAATGATTTCATATAGTTCCGTTTTTTCTTCTTTGTCTGGAATCTCATCACAAATAATCTTATTGATTTCGTCAGACGTTGGTAGCTTGCTTTTTTGATCCATGAATAGTAGTATATGAGCATGAGGAAGACCTCTATTCTGAAAATCGACAGTATACATGGCTACAAAAAAAAAAAATTAGAAATTCCTTTTATTTAAGATTGCTAATTAGATCTAGAGAACAAAATATAAGTATTACCTGCAACTGTTTTCCCTAGTAGTTGTTTTTCAGTCAAATCAAACATTAAGTTATCCAGCTTGATCTTGAAGATGCGATAAATAGTGTCAGGCCTATCATTCGCATTGAGACCTTTTTTTCTTAACGTACCTTGTTATCTCGGGCCACTTAGGATTGCATGTAAATGTTACGAATAGGTCAGGGAAGCCGTAGTGTTTGCATATCGCCATTGCATCATAATAACTTTGGACCATATATCATGGTGCACCAGTGAATGAAGAATGTATTGAGATAGGATTGCCTTGTTCCCCCATTTTGTGTTCCTCTGATTCTTTAGCTTCCATAATAGAGCTGTAATTCTCACACCTTAGCTTAGACTGATTCAGCTATATATATTTCAAACGGTTAGAATCTATTGCCGTGAAGTCATCTACTAGCCCTGGGCAAAAAAACCGGACCCGAGAACCTGAACCGAAACCAACCCGAAAACCCCGATTTCGGGCAGGTTCGGTTCTAGTCTTTTTACACTATTGGTTCCTATATATTTGTTCCCGTGGTTATCGGTTCAGTTTTGGTTTTTACCCGATACCTGAAGAGGTAACCCAAAAAACCTAAACATTAACGACTATAGCCACTATACACTAAGGTTGGGCGGCACCGCAGTGTATGAGCCTATGAGAGTATGCGAAATTAGGGTTAGGCACATAGGATCATCGATTGAGTTTCCTTCTAGCCTCGATTATTGATTTTTTGTTGCTTTTCTTTATCTCTATAGTCAATATCAAACACAAACCTGGAAACCCTAACTAAAACCATTCAATCTTCGGAGGTCACTTCTCCACCTTCTGCCTTGTCGAGAAACCAATCAGAGGTAATTTCCACCGCCACCGTCTCTTATTGTTTTTCATTTTTCTATTTGTAATTCAAACCAAATTAAATCATTGATGACTGATGAGTTTAGTCTTAAACTCATAATCGAGTTTTATATTTCACTTTCTGGGTATTGAATCATGTTTTTCGATCATCATCTTCTTGGATTTTCATTGAAATTGTTTGATGGTTGTTTAGCTTTTAACTTGGATTCTTTAATCTGTATGGTCTCATGACTCTTGTCTCATATTCGAATAATAGAATTAGATGTTGTAGTCTAACTTGTTTGATTCTCGATTTTCCTCATTTTATTTTCAAAACTCAAAAATCAAAATCAAATACTCAAATGTGGAGACTTTGATTCATTAGTTCCACATATTAATGTCTGTGATTTTCATGTTGATGCAGATGGCGTCTTGTGATAATCCAAAAAACAATGATGATCCAATGAATGAGGATATTGCTGATGATGAAATAGATTCAATAGATGATGATGATGATTATGTTCGAACGCCTATCTCTGGAAAGACAAAAAAGGGGAAAGAGAAAGAAACTGATTTAAGAAAGAAGACAAGATCTTGGGTTTGGGAACACTTCACCAGACAGGCAGAAAATCCGGACAAGTGCAACTGCAATTATTGTAAGAAAAAAATGGCTTGTCCAACCAAGTCTGGAACCTCCACTCTGAAGAACCATATCAGAAAAACCTGCAAAGCATACAAGGTATGGGAAAATGCTAATCAAGACAAAACACAAACTGTTTTTACTCCTTATAGTGTTGGTGGCAATTTCAAGTTTAATAAGGTTTCTGAATCAATCTTTAGAGAGGCTGTTAATGAGATGTTGGTTATAGGGGAATTGCCATTAGCTTTTGTAGAGAGTTTAGATTTTCGACATTTCTACTCTAAGGTTCAGTTGTATAAGCCTCATTCTCGGAGAACAGCCACAAGAGACGTATATGAGATGTATGTCACAAAGAAAGCAACTATGAAGAAGATTTTAGGGCACAACAATCAGAGATTTTCACTAACTACGGATATTTGGGTTGCTCCGACTACTTGATCAACCTACATGGTAATAAACTAATAACTGCCCATTTTGTTGATGTTATATGATTCAAGAGTGTTGATGATCATAAAGGTGAAACGATTGCTAAGGTTCACCTTGACTGTTTGGCTGAATGGGATTTTAAAAGAGTTTTCTGCATCACTATCGATAATGCTACAACTAACAGTTCAGCAATGAGGAAATTCAAGGAAGCAATGAAGCAGATTGGAGATGATTTAATGGTCTTGAAAGGTGAGTATTTGCATTTGAGATGTGCTACTCATATTCTGAATTTGGTTGTGAAGGAGGGTGTGCAGGAGATAGATAGCAGTGTGTCTGCAATTCGAAATGGTATTCATTATGTGAGGTCTTCAACAAACAGACTCAAGTCATTTGACTTCCGAGTTAAACAAGAAAGATCAAAAGAGGAAGACTTCCTTTTAACATCCGTGAACCAAAATGTGATTTTTGGGGATGGGTGTCGATCAACACCAATGATTTCTGGTTTGACGAAATTGTTTGAAATCGTCATTTTTGGCACTGTTCGGTTTAAGTGGGATCCCAAACTGAGGTATTTAAATGAGAATTCGACCTGAGGATTTTGGGATTAACAATTTTAGCCGTTCCAGAGAAAAGTAGAGAAGAGAGAGTGTTCTTGGGAGATTTGGGAGATTCAAGGATGTTCTTGAGAGATCTGAAGATAGGAGGGTGTTAGAAGCTTGCTATGAAGGTTGGATTCGTCGTGGTTGGTCAGAAACTTCCTAGAAAGAGGTGAGTGGGTGACCATGGCTGAGCTAAGCCTGAGATTTCCTTTGTCTTGCTTGTTTGGTGTCGTTTGTGGTGTTTTCTTGCTTGTTATGGTTGCTATAGGTTTCCTACAGATTCATATGGCTTTAGGAATGAGTTTTGGATGGATTGGAGAGGATGGAAGCGAAATTCGACTTTCGGCTTCGAGCGGATCGCGTCTCTAGAGTCGGTGTCAATCGACACCATGCAACAGCATCGATCAACACTGTGGGGTAGTGTTGGTCGACACCAATGCCAGTGTCGGTGGACACTTGGCTGGTGTCTGTGGACACCTCCCTTCCAGCTAGACGATACTTGTTTTCCTGGTTTGCATGCTTTGTTTGTTGATTGTTTGGACATTGGTATCTCAGTTGCTTGTGTGTATAGCCCAGTAGATGGGAGAATTGCCTCACTAAGTATTTGTGATAATACATACGCATCTCAATTGTTGTTTGTGGTGTGCAGGTACGTAGCGTGGAATCATGGCGATGAGGAGGAGGATGATCTAGGGTCTCAGTTATGTGTTGTTGGTCTTGGTTATGTTTAGTAATGTTGGAACCTGGTTTACTAGTCTGCTAGGTTGTTGGTTAGAATGATTAGGAAAGTTCCTGTTGTTAGTTTGTTTCCGCTGTGCATAATGATTGTTGTTGGTTTATTGATGGTTTGTGGGTTGATGGTTAATTATGTAGTATGTGATGCTTAATTATATATATTATTAAAAAAAAACGGGTTGGGTCATTTCAGTTGGGTATCAGAGCCCTCACGGTTCTAGGGTGGATTAATGTATGGTGTTAGAGCTTTAAAGGAATTTAATTGGTGGAATTATTTTCTTGTTGCTTGGTGCATGACTTTGTGAATGGTTGTTGTGTGATGGAAATTGATTATGAGTAGTTAGTCAATTTAAGTGAGCATGGAGTCGTAGAATCATCCTCTTCGAGTCTTCAATGAGATTCCACGGTAAGATGTGTGTTGTGTTTGTATTTTGTTTTTTGCTTAGCCTATGAGTAGTTCGTGGACGCGGACGTGGTCGTGGACGTGGACGTTGTCGTGGACGTGGACGTTGTCGTGGTAGGGGCAGAGGCCCAGCAGTTAGTGATACCGTAGATCAGAGTGTGACAGTTGAGGGTGTTGGCGAGTCGCATGGCTTCCAAGAGGGATCCACGAGTGTGGCCGACGGTACTAATAGGACCGTAGTCGCTGAGAGGGTCGGTGTGGGCGGTGTCGGTGCCGGGTTGGCCGATGATGCTAGGGTTTTGGGTGCGGGAGTCCCAACATGTAGAGCCCCTGGGGGAGGTGTTGAGCTTGCAGGCTTGTTGACACGGCTGTTAGAGCGGATAACGGGAGTGGTACCGGCTCAGGTACAAGTAGTACCGCCAGTGGCGGTAGGGCTGCAGCAGCCAATGGCTGCGGATGTAGGAGTTCATTCTCGTTACATCGGTATGCTGAGGGAGATGAACTACATCTGTACGGAGTGGTTTTCGGGTGGTACTGATCCTACTGTTGCTGATGCGTGGAGAACGAGAGTGGAATGTAATTTCCAGTCTCTCAGATGTCCTGAGGAGTTTTGGGTAGACATAGGGGTCCACAACCTTATTGGTAATACGCAATTGTAGTGGAGATCAGTGGCTGCTAGGAGGGTGCAAGGGGAGATGTCTTGGGCTGACTTTGTCGAGGAGTTCAACCGCAAGTATTTTTCTAGAGAGGCACTAGACCGGTTGGAGTTGCTGTTCCTACAGTTATCTCAGGGGGACTCGGTCGGTGTGGGAGCTGGACTTGGAGTTCACTCAACTTCTGTTGTATGGGGGTCGGGCGATTGAGTCCGAAGAGGCTCAGATCAGGAGGTTCATGAGGGTGCTTCGTGAGGACTTGAGGGTCCATTGCAGAGGAAAGAGTTACGCTATAAGGGCAGAGCTAGTTGAGACCGCAGCTGAGATCGAGGCATACCTGAGGGAGAAGATCATAGGTGGTTAGCCCAACAGTTCAGGCAGAGGAGACGCCGGAGAAGATTGTTCCTGTCAAAGGCAGTAGGCCGGCGCAAGGACAGAAGAGGAAGCCAGAAGACACGTCAGGCATGCGTCAAGGCGGCCGATGGTGTTTCGGATGTGGAGCCAGGGATCACTGGTTGGCAGACTGTCCCAAGAAAGGTGAACCGCAAGAGTATCGTCGATTGTGTTATCATTGTGGAGAGGAGGGGCATATCAGGCCTTTCTGTCCTGTGTGGAGGCAGATGATGGAGGTTGTGGCGCAGCCGAAGGGAGGACCGGGTGCCCAACCCGGAGTTTAGTTTTAGCTTTTGGTTGTCTTTCTTTCGTTTATGTATTTGCGTTTGGAGTTGTAAACAATTATTGCATTTGAGGTTTTATTAAAATGGAGTTCTTTAAATTTGTGATTTCTGGCTCTCCTCGTAAGGAAATCGCACGGGGTTTTATAAATGGAAAGTTTTCATAAATAGAAAGTTTCTAAAAATGGAAAGTGTTAAAGGAGTTAGAGCTTTGCTAATTATGGAAAGTGGCGTTGCAAAAGGGAAAGTGTTTGAGATGTTTGGAGTGAGGCCTGGGGGTGGCCATGGCATGGGTGATATTCTGGGAGAGTATTTGGTGTTGGTAGGACACTGAGATGTTCTACGCGGATCACAGAGGGTGGTCCCGGTTGGAGAAATGCTTATAGACGGTATGACCGTTTGCTATAGGGACGGGGGTCCTGAACAATTCATGAGGGGATGGGGGTTCCCTAGATACCGATAGCTCGAGGGACTGCGGTCTTGAGGGTGGCAGAGGAGATGGAGGTTCTCCTGAGGAGATGGGGGGGTTCTCCTGGTATCCAGACCCCGAGGGTGACGACTTGAGGGTGAGACGGTATGACTCGACGACGGGGGGTCTGAGAGTGAGATCGGTATGGCTTGAAGGTGCGACCTAAGAACAAATGAGTTGGAGGCAAAAGTGTCAAGTGCGTGGAGATAAGCAATGTGAGCGGATGTGGTTTTAGGAGATTAAGGGGGGGTTCAATCTCAGATTTTCTGTTGTGATCAGGTGCAGATTTAGGAGATTGATGGGGATTCAATCTCGGATTTTATGTTGTGATCGAGTGCGGATCTCGGGGTTGATGGGGGTTCAATCTCGGGGTTTCTGCGTGTTGACCGGGAGGGTCAGGGTTATCACTACAAAAAAATGGGTGTCTTGTATCACTTAAATTGCATCACAAGATTCAGTAATGTTATTTTAAATTACTTATTTATAAATGATGCAAATATGTATGCCTTAACATCACTTATATTAACTAATGCTAATTAACTTATTTGACATCAATTAAATAAAACTGATACAATTTTACAAATTTGTATCACTTTTTCAAAATTGATAGAAAATACAAGTTCACATCATTTAGTTAATTGATGTATCTATTAATTTTTGGTAAAATCACTTTTGTTAAATGATACAAAATTTAAATCATTTAGAAAACTGATGTTAAAATAAATTATATTAACATAATTCACATTCAATTTTAAATTTTAAAAACAGAAGGTAACGTAAATTAAAAAAAAAGTAATGAAGATTTCTTATTGGCTAGTTAAGAGTGGTAAGGATTGAACGTTGGTTTATTATCCACCGTTCATAGATTTAATCCAACCGATAAGATTTTTTCTTTTTCTCAAAACTTCTCTTTTTTTTTTTCTTGTTGTGATAAAAACTTCTTCACTTCCTTATTATCTTTTATCTTTCTCCTTTCTCACAACTTCTCTTTCATTACATCTTCTCCTTCGTTCTTCACCTTTCTCATTTCATCATACAAGTAATTTTGTGGTGATTAGGAATTTAGGATCGGCATTTTTTTTACCCATATCAGACGGCAATAAATCATAATAGATCCAGTGATTTAAAATAGAGCGAGGGATGAAAAAACCGATGAGGATGTGGCTTACAAATCTTCTACGAGGACAACAGATGATTGTCGGTGCCGGTGGACGTTTGTTATGTCTAGATTCACGGTGGAAGAGGTCTGCGAATTTTGCTGCTCGTTGAGGGAAGGTAGTTAATGTGAGATTGACCGACTCTTTTCTTGCTCAATCACCGGAACAACTTTATTCGACCAGATCGAAGGAAATCGCAATTATCCGAGGATTTTGGTAACCGCGGGGACGGCCACAAAAAAGGCTACCAAGCTAGGGTTTTTAGTTTGTTTGGTTAATTATTTTGTAAACCAATTCTAATTATGTAAATCATAACAAACTGTGTTTGGGAGGAAGATTAATGAAAAGAAGTTGTATTTTTATTTAATTAATTACTTTTATAAAAATAATCTTAAATCAGTTCATTAATTAATAGTAAATCATTTACGAATTTATAATTTTTAAAAATTATTATTTAATCTATTGTCGTATTTAATTAATTATATAAATACGAAAATACATAAATTAAATCAGATATTCGAAATTATACAAATATTAAATCAGTTATTGTAAATGATACAACTATTAAAATCATTTTACAAAATTGATACTAATTTCAGCATCATTTATTAACAATGACACAAATAGTAATATCACTTTTACAAATTGATATAAAATGTAGTATTATTTATTGATAATTGATGCATTATTAATATCGATTATAATAATCGATACAAACAAAATAAAATTGCATCAGTTAATAATAAATTGATGTTAATTATTTGCATCAATAATGTAAGTATCATTTTTACAAGTGATGTAAAATTCTTTTGTATCACTTATAAGTAATGCAAACATATAAAATAAATGATATAATACAGCTGTTTTTTTGTAGTGTATGCTGGCCGGGGGGGGCAAAGTTTTGATGTTTGGGAGAGTCTGTTTTGAGTTGACCGGTGGGTCTGGTTGGGTGATGACCAGTGGGGTTAGGGTTATGTGGACCGTTGGATCACGTGGATGGCAGACTATTGCAGTAGTTGCACGGAAAGCCTTGGTTGGCGGTTTTCAGTTCGGTCGGAGGATGTGTAGGTCGTGGTGATGGTTGCACGGAAGTCCTTGGCGGATAGACGGTGTTGCGGGATTTGAGGATGAACCCTATTTGGTGGGGGAGAATTGTAACATCCGCGAACCAAAATGTGAGTTTTGGGAATGGGTGTCGATTGACACCAAGGGTGGTGTCGGTCGACACCAATGATTTCTGGTTCGACCAAATTTTTTTAAATCGTCATTTTGGCACGGTTTAGTTTAAGTGGGATCCCAAACCGAGGTATTTAAGTGAGAAATCGACCTGAGGGTTTTGGGATTAACACTTTTAGTCGTTCCAGAGAAAAGTTAGCGAAAAAAGAGAGAGCAGAGAGTGTTCTTGGGAGATTTGGGAGATATAAGGCTGTTCTTGAGAGATCTGAAGCTAGGAAGGTGTTAAAAGCTTGCTAGGAAGGTTGGATTCGTCGTGGTTGGTCAGAACTTCCTGCAAAGAGGTGAGTGCATGACCATGACTGATCTAAGCCTGGGATTTCCTTTGTCTTGCTTGTTTTGTGTTGTTTGTGGTGTTTTCTTGCTTGTTATGGTTGCTATAGGTTTCCTAGGGATTCATATGGTGTTGGGAATAAGTTTTGGACGAATTGGAGGTGATGGGAAGCGAGATTCGACTCTCGGCTTCGAGCGGATTGCATCTGCAGAGTCAGTGTCGATCAACACCAGGTGGGTGTCAGTCGACACCATGGAACAACATCGATTGACACTGTGGGGTAGTGTCGGTCGACGCCAATGCCAGTGTCGGTCGACACTTGGCTGGTGTCGGTCGACACCTCCCTTCCAGCAAGACGATCTTGTTTTCCTGGTTTGCATGTTTTGTTTGTTATTGTTTGGACATTGGTATCTCAGTTGCTTGTGTGTATAGCCCAGTAGATAAGAAGATTGTCTCACTAAGTATTTGTGATAATACTTACGCATCTCAATTTTTGTTTGTGGTGTGCAGGTATGTGGCGTGGAATCATGGCGATGAGGAGGAGGATTATCTAGGGTCTCGGTTATGTGTTGTTGGTTTTGCTTATGTTTAGTAATGTTGGAACCTGGTTTAGTAGCCTGCTAGGTTGTTGGTTATAATGGTTAGGAAATTTTTTGTTGTTAGTATGTTTTTGTTGTGCATATTGATTGTTGTTGGTTTATTGATGGTTCGTGGATTGATGGTTAATTAAGTAGTATGAGATGCTTAATTATATATATTGTATTAAAAAAATGGGTCGGATCGTTTCATTCTTTTAAATGTGAAGACAAGATGGAATTCAACTTACCTCATGTTAGAACAAGCTCCAAAGTTTAGACTGGCATTTGAGAAGATGGAGGCTGAAGATAAACCGTACAATGATTATTTTCAGGAAAAGGTGGATGGAAAGAAAAGGATTGGACCACCAATCAGAGATCATTGGGATGAAGTGGACAGGTTGGTTCAGATTCTGATCATATTTTACAAGTCTACAATGGTTCTTTGAGAACTAGTGTTGCCTCTCATAAAATCTCCAATGAGATAGTCAAACCATTAGGGCATTAAGTGTTAGTTTAGGAGTTGAGTAAGGATTGCAGAAGAAAGCTTCAGCTATGTTAGCTAAGTTAGGGAAGTATTGAGATCCATTTGGGGATAAGGTGGAAATGAACAAATTGTTGATAGTGGCTATTGTTTTTGATCCTAGGAAGAAGATGAGTTATTTGAAGCTCTGTTTTGATACACTCTACTTCCAAAATACTGCAGAGGCTACTCATCTTTATGATTCAGTCTACATGATCTTGAAGGATCTTTATGATGAGTATAGTGATTAAAACTAGTAGTGGATCAGGTCATCTTCTCAATCTCAGTCTCAATCACAACAAGGACTAGGAGGATATTAGCCTTAGGAGCAAGTTGGAAGTTGATTTACTGAGAGAACAGTTCTTGGTAATGGTATTGGCTATGAAACAATGGACAGTGTATGGAATGAGATTGTTATGGAAACAGGAATTCACAATTCAGCTTATGAGTTGGAGATTTACTTGAAAGATAATGTGGAGAAACCAAATATTGTAAGTGGCTTAGAGTATGATTTGCTATCATAGTGGAAAGTCAATAGTGGAAAGTTTCCAGCTCTATCTCTAATTGCTAAGGATATACTTGCTATGCAAGTGTCATTAGTAGCTTCAGAATCTGCATTCAGCACAAGTGGAAGAGTTTTAAATTCATGTAGAAGTTGTTTGACAGATTACACGATTGAAGTCTTGATGTGTACTGAGCAATGGTTAAAATGTGAAGTTCATATCAATGAAAAAGGAGTCTCAACCATTCAACATATGCATGATGAAATAAATATGCAACATGAGCTTATGAGAGGTAATTATCAATTCTAATAGTTCTGATTTCTAAGTTATACTTCACAAAATATGATTTCTGTTTTCTAACCTTGTTTTGTTTATGTTCTTTGATAGAGTTTGAACCTGGTTTCATTGTCAAAGGCTGAAAGATCAGTAGAGTGACTGATATGTCTATATTTTGTCTCTGCTTAGCATGTATTTGTCATGCATTTAGCTAGGATAACTAGTCGTTTAACATCAATTTCTAGCCTTTTTTGTATACTTTGCATATTTAGGTAGTTCTTGCATCATCCTTGCATACATAATGCATTTCGGAGTATTTCAGGTATCTAGGAGACGTTAGGAACACATCGTCCGAGACGCTGTTTGAGTCGCCATTCGAGTCCACGTCCTTTGAGTTGACCCAACACCATTCGAGTCCATGTCCTTCGAGTCGACCCAACACCATAGGAGTCCACCACTCGAGCCACTCTTGAGCACCACTCGAGTCATCACTCGAGCCACTGTTTGAGGGATTCAGCTTTCAACGTCTTCATCAAAGTTGTAGAGAATTGAATCATATTTCCAATACCGTTTATTTCAAGACAATCAGAGGTGTAGTTCAGAAGTTATCATCGTTTTAGTGGATGCGTATACACCCAGCTCGAGCCAAAACCACTCTGGATCGAGCCGTTCCACTCGATTGGGATTTAGCTTTCGACGTCTTCCTCAAAGTTGTAGTGAATTGAGTCATCTTTCCAACATCTTTTATTCAAGTCAATCGGAAGCGTGGTTCAAGTGTTATCACCGTTTTAGTTGATACATATACACCTAGCTCGAGTCGCATCACCTCCACTCGACCCAACTCGAGTGACATCACCTCAACTCGACCCAGCTCGAGTCGCATCATCTCCACTCGACCCACCTCGAGTATTATGACCTCGACTCGATCCATTCCACTCGACCGCACCCCAGGGAGAGACGACACGCGACTCAACCGCACATGTTTGGTTTCACACGCTTCAGGAGATTCCCGAACCGACGCTATATCTTGTCGTTTTAAGTTTTAGGGATTCACATGTTTTTACTATATATACATTTTGTTAAGTCTTGGTTTGGGACATCATATCTTTTATCTCGTTTTCTTTTCTAAGGTTTGACCTAGCAACCAAAAAACGCTCAGAGACTTGTAATCCGACATCTCCAAGTTTATTCAGTTTTTGCACTTGATTTCTTCTACAAAGTTGTTCTTCTCATTTCTATCTATCTACTATGATTTGTTCAATGTTTTCTGGATTTGTATCTTTGGTGATGATTTCCGGATCTGAGTAGTGTTAAGGTTCTTGGGGATGGGATAGACTAGGTGGAGGATCTTAGGATGTAGGGTGTTTAAGCTTTGATTTGTATGATTCCCTTCTGGACTAGTGTTAGAATTACAAGTTTATCTCTGATCAATTGGAACTAGGTCCGAGACATTTCCACACCCAAAATGTGTTTGATGAAATGTTTGACCAACTAGTGCCAGAGACTTACGTTCCTAGCCTAAGAGATTAGTTGTCTAGGATATTTGTTGACGTGAATGAACTTGTTTGTCATGCCTACTCGACCATGTTTCTCAAGCGAGAGCTAGGTATGGAAGTGGTTGAGTCTGAGTAGCCTTTGCCAAGAGATTGGATTAGCTAAGTTGTGATGTTCATTGTTTAGGAATAGTTTGCTTGTCGTATGTTAAACACTCTGTAGACTAGGAGACTCCACCGACATCAATTACTCCCATCCTTAGGACTTCTGTCTCCCTGATTTTTATTGCATTCCTGAGACTGTTTCTTATCTTGCGGTTTTGTTCATGCTTAGACTCGTTTTTGTTTTTACTCTTGTTTACTTCTTGTCATACATTTTCGTATCTAATTCTGTAGTTCATTTCCGTTTTTGCATTTTCATCATTCTAGGATTGTTAGACAAACACTCTTTTTATATTGACTTGACTTGTGATTTCTTGATTGCATCTTGATTGCTAGCAACATCCCATTTGGATTGACACCTTAAGTACTACAACACATAAGGTTAATTGAACCTATTAGGACACACAAAAATCTTAGTATCAATTTGGCGTCGTTGCCATTTGGGATACGTTTTGCTACATTTAAGATTTCAAGTTTTGCAAGATTAAGTTCTATTACACTTATCATTCTGAGTACTGACTTGTTTTGGTTGTCTTCTTGTTTGTTTTGCATCTCAGAAACCTGTTATTGCAACATTGCATGCACACCAGATCAAGAAGACATCAGAACCTCCTTCCTGCTATCGACGACATCAGTCAGTTACAAAGAACACGACAAGTTTGTTAACTCACTGATCATCCCGCACCAGTCACTATGGAACAACCGAATGGACCAAATCCGGGACCGCGAAACATTGGTGTTGGGGATGCACCGAACACTCATACTCAGCATGCTGGAATCGTCCCTCCCGCCGTGCAGAACAACAACTTTGAAATCAAAGGCAGTCTGATCTCCATGATCCAGGGAAACAAGTTTCATAGGTTGCCTATGGAAGATCCACTAGACCATTTGGACGAGTTCGACCGTTTGTGCAGTCTTACCAAGATCAACGGCGTGAGTGAGGATGGTTACAAGTTGCGCCTCTTCCCATTCTCCCTGGGAGACAAAGCTCATCAATGGGAGAAAAACCTTCCCAAGGGATCAATCACCACTTGGGATGGTTGTAAGAAAGCATTCTTGGCCAATTTCTTCTCCAACTCGAGAACAACACGTCTCAGGAATGAGATTTCTAGCTTTACTCAGAAAAGCTCTGAATCATTCTGTGAAGCCTGGGAGCGTTTCAAGGGTTACCACAGCCAGTGTCCACACCATGGTTTCAGCAACGAGTCACTGCTAAGCACTCTATACCGTGGTGTACTTCCAAAAATTTGCATGCTGCTTGACACTGCTTCTAACGGTAACTTCCTGAACAAAGACGTTGATGAAGGATGACAACTGGTTGAGAATCTTGCCTAGTGTGACGGCAACTACAATGAAGACTATGACCGCACAGTTCGCGGCGACGTTGGGTCTGAGGAGAAGTACAAGAGGGACCTTAAGAATGTCAATGACAAGCTTGACCGCCTCTTGCTAAGTCAGCAGCAGCCTGTCCATTTCGTAGCTGAGGATGACCCTTTCCAATTTCTAGATAGGGAGGGTGAGCAGACTGAGGAAATCAGCTATGTCCAGAATCAGGGTGGGTACAACAAAGGTTACCACCCCTACAAGACGAACCCCAATTTGTCTTACCGAAGTAACAATGTTGCTAATCCACAGGATCAGGTGTACCCTCCTCAGCAGCACCAACAAGGTCAGCAAAAACCTTTTGTGCCTTACAATCAGGGATTCGTACCCAAACAACAATTCCACCTAGGTTACCAAGCTCCCTCAGGACCACCGCCAGGATTCCGCCCTCAACCAGTTCAGCCTACTCCGGCCCCAGATCAAGAAATGAAGCAAATGATGCAACAACTTCTTCAGGGTCAAGCTAGCGGATCTATGAATACTGCTAAGAAGTTTGCTGACCTTAGTCAAAGGATGGAATGTTCATACAATGATCTGAACGTCAAATTTGAAGCTCTGAATTCGAAGATAAGGTATATGGAAGGCCAATCCGCTTCTACTTCTGCACCAAAGCCTGGCCAATTCCCAGGGAAAATTGTTCAGAACCCTAAGGAGTTCGCCAATGCCATTACGCTGAGAAGTTGGAAAACATTGCCTCCCAGCCAAGGAGTACTAGACGTCACTGCGGACAGTGAGGACTTAGATGGGGAGGCTTTTGTTCAAGATGAAACTCAGACCAAGGATCCAGTCGAAGCAGTCAAAGATCCAGTCGAGCCAGTGAAGCAGTCCGAACCTGAAGCAGTTAAGGAAGCTGTTGTTTCTGATGACAAACCTGCGAGGTTCATACCTCCACCATACAAGCCTCCTCTACCATTCCCAGTGAGGTTTAAGAAATACAAAGCTATGTTCGAACAACAAGTCAAGGAGATTGAGTTGAGGATGCCATTGCTGGATGCATTCGCACTTGTTCCTCACTACCAAAAATTCCTCAAGGACCTAGTAATGGAGAGATCAAAAGAGATTCAAGGTATGGTGGTACTGAGTCTCGAATGCAGTGCAATCATTCAGAAGAATATTGTACCCAAGAAGCTCAAAGATCCTGGATCATTCACTCTACCTTGCTCCCTTGGACCTATGTCTTTTGATAGGTGTCTATGTGATCTTGGCGCTTCGGTTAATCTGATGCCACTCTCTATTGCTACGAGGTTGGGTTTTACAAGGTTCAAGGGTTGCGACATCTCTCTCATCCTTGCAGATAGATCAGTGAGACTTCCAAATGGTATTTTAGAAGACTTACCCGTCAGGATCAGAGACGTGGAAGTGCCAACCGACTTTGTGGTTATGGAGATGAAGAACTAAAAGATCCTCTGATCTTAGGAAGACCGTTCTTGGCGACTGCTAGAGCCATCATTGATGTCAGAAATGGCAAGATTGATCTCAATCTGGGCGACGACTTCATTATGAGGTTTGACATCAAAGATACCTTGAAGAAGCCAACGATAGGAGGACAAGTCTTCTACATTGAAGAGATGGATAAATTGGTTGATGAGTTGTTGGAGGAATTAGCTGAGGAGGATCATCTCAAGACTGCTTTGACCAAGAGTGGAGAAGAAGGATTCCTGCATGACGAGACCACTTGTTACAAGAATCTGCTAGACTCCCATAGAGAAACGGATGGACCAGAGGAATTCGAGCAGCTATCTGACGCAGAGGAGGTATGTGGAGTTGAGACAGAGAGTTCAGAACATGATATCTCCCACTCGACCAATGTCAAGACCCGACTCGAGACACCGACATCCCGCTCGATCAAGTCGCACCCCTCCCACTCGACCGTGATCATTCCAGACTCCCATGCTAACGACTGGTCGGAACTGAAAGCTCCAAAGGTAGAACTCAAAACTCTCCCTTCCGGGCTTAGGTATGTTTTTCTGGGAACAAATTCTACTTATCCTGTCATAGGGTTGCTAGTAACTGATAGAAAGACTATAGGTTATTCTTTAGATGATATCAAGGGAATCTCACCTAGTCTTTGCACACATAGGATCAATCTTGAAAATGAGTCTTATGCTAGCATTGAACCCCAAAGGAGATTGAATCCTAACCTGAAGGAAGTAGTAAAGAAAGAAATCTTAAAACTGCTTGATGTTGGAGTTATCTATCCTATCTCTGATAGTACTTGGGTATCTCCAGTGCACTGTGTACCTAAGAAGGGAGGCATAACTGTGATCAAAAGCGAAAAAATGAGTTAATCCCAACTAGAACCATCACAGGACATAGGATGTGCATTGATTATAGGAAGTTGAATGCTGTTTCTAGGAAGGATCATTTTCCTCTGTCCTTCATTGATCAAATGTTGGAAAGATTAGCTAGTCACCCCTATTATTGTTTCCTTGATGGGTATAATGGATTCTTCCAAATCCTTATCCACCCAAATAATCAGGAAAAGACAACCTTCACTTGTCCTTATTTCACTTTTGCCTACAGACGCATGCCATTTGGTTTGTGCAATGCTCCTGCCACCTTTCAAAAGTGTATGACGTCAATTTTTTCATATCTGATTGAGGAGTCAGTGGAAGTGTTTATGGACGATTCTCTGTATACGGTTCCACTTTCTTCTCCTGTTTGTTGAATCTGTGCAGGGTATTGACGCGATGTGAGGAGACGAACCTGGTGCTGAACTGGGAGAAGTGCCACTTCATGGTTGAAGAAGGGATCGTTCTGGGACACAAGATTTCTGAAAGAGGAATTGAGGTTGACAAAGCAAAGATTGAGGTCATGGTTCATCTTCAACCGCCAAAGACAGTGAAAGACATCAAAAGTTTTCTTGGGCATGCTGGGTTTTACAGGAGATTCATCAAAGACTTCTCAAAAATTGTAAGACCATTGACAAGGTTGCTATGCAAGGAGGTTGAGTTCGAATTTAATGCAGCATGTTTGGAAGCTTTCAGCAAGATCAAGGAGGCCTTGGTTTCGGCACCCATAGTTCAAGCTCCGAATTGGGATCATCCGTTTGAGATTATGTGTGACGCGTCAGACTTCGCAGTTGGAGCAGTTCTGTGACAGCGTATTGACAAGAAGCTTCATGTCATCTACTACGCGAGTCGTACCTTGGACGAGACTCAAGGAAGGTATGCTACCACAGAGAAGGAACTCCTAGCAGTTGTGTTAGCATTCGAAAAATTCAGGAGTTATCTTGTGGGTTCGAAGGTCATAGTGTATACCGATCATGCTGCTCTGAGACACATTAACTAGAAGAAGGATACCAAACCAAGACTGTTGAGATGGATTCTGCTTCTTCAGGAGTTTGACATGGAGATTGTTGACAAGAAAGGCATAGAAATGGAGTTGCGGACCATCTGTCAAGAATGAGAATTAAAGATGTTGTACCCATAGATGATTCAATGCTTGAGGAACAACTTCTGGACCCCCAGGTTTGTGAGCAGATGCATGACACAGAGCTTGACAACCTCAGAATCAGATGCATGTCGATCACTTCTGAGACTGCACCATGGTATGCAGATGTCGTGAATTACAAGGTTTGTGGAGAAGTTCCTGATGACATGGATCCCTACAGGAAGAAAAAGTTTTTCAAGTAGGTCAACCACTACTTCTGGGATGAATCCTATCTGTACAAAAGAGGTTCTGATGGTCTGTTCAGAAGATGCATAAATGAGGGGAAGTGTAGGGAGTGCTTGAACATTATCACGGTTCTACCTATGGAGGTCACTTCGCCACATTCAAGACAGCTTAGAAGGTTCTTCAAGCGGGTCTCTGGTGGACAACTTTGTTCAAAGACGCTCACAGTTTCATCACCAAGTGTGATGCTTGTCAGAGGATGGGCAACATCACAAGGAGGAACGAGATGCCTAGAACCCGATCCTGGAAGTGGAGATATTTGATGTTTGGGGTATAGACTTCATGGGACCTTTCAACCCTCCATCTAATGGTAATGTCTATATTCTGGTAGCAGTTGATTACGTCTCTAAGTGGGTTGAAGCCATCACCAGTCCCACCAATGTTCACAAGGTTGTTCTGAAACTGTTCAAAAGCATAATTTTTCCAAGGTATGGGATACCCAGAGCAGTGATCAGTGATGGTGGAACTCACTTCTTCAACAAGGTGTTTGAGAGTATGCTGAGAAAGTATGGTGTCAAGCACAAGGTGTCTACTGCGTATCACCCTCAGACCAGCGGACAGGTTGAAGTCTCGAACAAGTAGATGAAGGGTATTCTGTTAAGGATTGTTGGAGTTTCAAAGAAAGATTGGTCTGTCAAGTTGGACGAGACTCTCTGGGCGTACAGAACAACATTCAAAACGCCAATATGACGAACACCATTTCAGTTGATCTATGGTAAAGCATGTCATCTCCCTGTGGAGGTTGAGAACAAGGCACTTTGGGCTATCAAGTTGCTGAACTTGGATATTGACACGGCTCAGGCTAAGCGGACTCTAGACATCCACGAGTTGGAAGAAATAAGCCTTGATGCTTATGAGAGTTCCAATATTTACAAGGAAAGGACAAAAAATTTTCATGACAAGAAGATTATTGTCAAGGAGCTCAAGGCTGGAGATCAGGTTCTGCTGTTCAATTCAAGACTTAAGTTATTTCCTGGAAAGCTTAAGTCTAGGTGGTCTGGACCTTTTGAAGTCAAGGAAGTTCTGCCATTCGGAGCAATCACTCTTCTGAACAAGGATGGTAGTGAATTCACTGTAAATGGTCAGAGAGTCAAGAAATATCTAGCTGATCAAGTCCGACCAGATGGGTCTTCTGTGTTCCTCTATGAACCCCAGAAGGCATAAAAACCTGAAAAGTCAAGCTAGGGACTTTAAACAAGCTCACTTGGGAGGAAGTCCCAAAGGTATCACTGTAAATATTTTTTTTTAGGATCCTTTTGTTTTTGGTTTTCTTGTGTTCAGAATCCACAGAAGGGAGTATGAGAAATAGAAAAGGAAAAATGAAAGTAGCAGTCAAAAGATTACATCCAGCCCACTCGACCAGGAAGCTTAACACGCGCGAAATGCGACTCGACCCATCCGGCGATACCAGCTTGTTACACGACTCGACCGACGCCACTCGATCCTCTGTTCTGAAGTATCCCGCTCGAGTCAACTCTACTCACTCGACCAGTCTAACTTGAGTCGACCATCTCCCACTCGACCGACAAGCTCAACACACGTCCCATCGTCGCTGCTGTTCGTCACCCACGACCAGTTCTGACTTGATCCTTCCGAAGCTTTAGTCGCAGTCCCGGAGAATAAACACGCATCTGTCACCCTTTGACTCCCCTCGTTGTTACACCACACGAGCTGAACGGCTCGACCACCGGATCATCCACCTCGCTCGAGTCGACGTGCGTCCACTCGACCCACATCGACCTGCTCTCCACTCGAGCTGCACGAAGATCCACTCGCGTATTATCACGGCGCTGCGACTCGACCGGACCATCTAACCTAAGTCGATGACATGCAGTGCGACGAGCAGCAGAACGTTTATCAGAACACGCAAACGGTTGAGCAGCAAGTCGACCAAGCAGCTTAGGCCACTCCCGCGGATCCCGAACAAGGTGAAGGACAGAGCCAGTATCACGCACCAATCCTTGGGCGAGCACGGACTCCTTCTTCTACTACTGAGGTACTCCCACCTTCCCTTTGTTTATACTATTTCATTCATGCATTGTTTTTGTTGTGATTCTCAAATCCTTCTGCAAATTTTTTTTACACAAGAGACTGTGTAATTTAAGTTTGAGGGAGGGTTTGAGATGATGTATCTGATGTGGTTTTTTGTGGTTCATTTTCAAAATTTTGCATCATATCATGTTTGAGTCTGCATTCATCTATTTGCATAGAAAAACCATAAAATTTTGAAAAATTTCGAAAATTTCCACAAAAACAGAGTGTTCATGTAGTTTGCACTTGCATATTAGGATTGAGTCTAGTGTCATTCATATAGGGTTGTTGCATTTAGCATATGGGTTGATGATGATTGTAACCTTGGTAGCATTCTGAATTCAATATGATAAGATCAAGGCCCTTGTTATTAGCTCTTTGATGCATGTTGATTGAATTTGAAAATGTAAGATTGAAGCATGTTTTGAATTGACATCACTCCCTATCTATCTGAACATAATCCTGACTTGCGATTATCTTGTTATGCATTGAAGTCGAACTCATGGATACCATATACATACTTGGATTGTCTTTCACATTTTACCACCCTTGTCAATCCAAGTAGCTGATTTCCATCTTTGGAACAGTTCCCCGCACCCTTGACCAACGCTTCTTTCAAGCCAATGGTATTCTTGAGTGTCTGGCCTTTTCCGAGTTGAGCTTGTTAGAAAGTGTTAGGTTCTAACCGACAAGAGTAGGATCCTGTGTAGTTCTAGTTCGCGTTATCCGAACTAGTAGGACTAGGGGAGAACTCGATTTTGGGTATTGGGTATGGATTTGTGCAGAAAAGAAAAGGGTAGAAAGTCTTAAGGAGGGGGATTTGTTTTCAAAGTTTACAAGTCTAGTAAAGGATTTGGGTTGAGCAAAGTAAAAAGAGTTATTGGTTCTGGGCATAAAGTAAAAGGTTAGACAAAGAAAAGAAAGTAAAATGTTTAAGATGTCTAGAGTCCTTGGAAGAAAAGAAAAGGAACCATAGTGATCATAAAGATTTCCCAACTCGCTAGAGTGAAAAGAAGTGAACTCCTCCTAAGACTAAGTGAAAAGAGTTTGGGATGATGTTTCTGATGAAGGGTAGAGATAGGACCAACTTCTGGGTTAGAATGTTAGGACTGAGTTTCTTTGGGGACCCTGGGGTAGACAGGGCACTGCTCTTGTATGTATCAGTTGGTTTCAACATTTAGCCTTCTTTTGAGCTTAACTCCTTTTCGTGTGAGAACCTTATTCTGTATTGAAAAATTCACTTGAGAAGGAGACCATCTTCGTCTTTGACCTTTCGCCCTAGCCAAATGAGTTCAATGACATTGCATAGCTTGATTCATGGTTCTCTGTTAATAAATGTTAAAGGGGGTGATTGATAGGATTGCATGTGTAGATTAAATAAACAAAATTTCTTTACCATGCATCATAGAACTAAAAACAAGGACCTTGATTCTAACTACTTTATCCAGCATGTTTTAGGTTCTGAGACCCCATCTTCACACCTCTTCTCCATACGTTGGTCTTGAGCGTTTGCTTGAGGGCAGGCAAAGAATAAGTTTGGGGGAGTTGATATGTCTATATTTTGTCTCTGCTTAGCATGTATTTGTCAAGAATTTAGCTAGGATAACTAGTCGTTTTGCATCAATTTCTAGCCTCTTTTGTAAACTTAGCATATTTAGGTAGTTCTTGCATCATCCTTGCATACATTGTGCATTTCGGAGTATTTCAGATATCTAGGAGACTTCAGGAACACATCATCTGAGACGCTGTTCGAGTCGCCATTCGAGTCCACGTCCTTTGATTTGACCCAACACCATTCGAGTCCACGTCCTTCGAGTCGACCCAACACCATTCGAGTCCACCATTCGAGCCACTCTCGAGTCACCACTCGAGTCATCACTCCAACCACCGGTTGAGGGATTCAGCTTTCAGCATCTTCATCAAAGTTGTAGAGAATTGAATCTTCTTTCCAATGCCGTTTATTTCAAGACAATCGGAGGTGTAGTTCAAAATTTATCATCGTTTTAGTGGATCCGTATACACCCAGCTCGAACCAAAACCACTCTGGATCGAGCCGTTCCACTCAAGTGGGATTTAGCTTTCGACGTAGTCATCAAAGTTGTAGGGAATTGAGTCATATTTCCAACACCGTTTATTTCAAGTCAATCGGAGGCGTGGTTCAAGAGTTATTACCGTTTTATTGGATACATATATATCCAGCTCGAGTCGCATCACCTCCACTCGACGCAGCTCGAGTCGCATCACCTCCACTCGACCCACCTCGAGTAGTATGACCTCGACTCGATCCATTCCACTTGATCCATTCCACTCGACCGCACCCGAGGGAGAGACAACACGCGACTCGACCGCACATGTTTGGTTTCACATGCTTCAGGAGATTCCCGAACCGACGCTCTATCTTGTCGTTTTAAGTTTTAGGGATTCACATGTTTTTACTATATATACATTTTGTTAAGTCTTGGTTTGGGACATCTTATCTTTTGTCTCGTTTTCTTTTCTAAGGTTTGACCTAGCAACAAAAAAACGCTCTGAGACTTGTAATCCGACATCTCCGAGTTTATTCAGTTTTTGCACTTGATTTCTTCTACAAAGTTGTTCTTCTCATTTCTATCTATCTACTATGGTTTGTTCAATGTTTTCTGGATTTGTATCTTTGGTGATGATTTCCGGATCTGAGTAGTGTTAAGGTTCTTGGGGATTGGATAGACTAGGTGGAGGATCTTAGGATGTAGGGTGTTTAAGATTTGATTTGTATGATTTCCTTCTGTACTAGTGTTAGAATTATAAGTTTCTCTCTGATCAATTGGAACTAGGTCCGAGACATTTCCACACCCAAAAGGTGTTTGATGAAATGTCTGACCAACTAGTGCCAGAGACTTACGTTCTTAACCTAAGAGATTAGTTGTCTATGATGTTTGTTGACGTGAACGAACTTGTTTGTCATGCTTGCTCGACCATGTTTCTCTAGCGAGAGCTAGGTATGGAAGTGGTTGAGTCTAAGTAGCCTTTGCCAAGAGATTGGATTAGCTAAGTTGTGATGTTCATTGTTTAGGGATAGTTTGCTTGTCGTATGTTAAACACTCTGTAGACTAGGAGACTCCACCGACATCAATTACTCCCATCCTTAGGACTTCTTTCTCCCTGATTTTTATTGCATTCCTGAGACTGTTTCTTATCTTGTGGTTTTGTTCATGCTTAGACTCGTTTTCGTTTTTACTCTTGTTTACTTCTTGTCATACATTTTCGTTTCTAATTCTGTATTTCATTTCCGTTTTTGCATTTTCATCATTCTAGGATTGTTAGACAAACACTCTTTTATATTGGCTTGACTTGTGATTTCTTGATTGCATCTTGATTGCTAGCAACATCCCATTTGGATTGATACCTTAAATACTACAACACATAAGATTAATTGAACTTGGTAGGACACACAAAAATCTTAGTATCAATCACTGATACTATTCTCGTAGACGAGGTTATAGTGTAGATAATATTCTCGTAATTATTCTCATATTAAATATGATATCCAAATATTGAAAGTAACCATTTGTGGGTTTTGTTAGTTTAGGATAGTGGTTTCTTGATTTAGGAAAAATTTAGTAACCTTATGATAAATTTGGCGAGGAAATATTTGGTAAAGATTTGGTAAAAATATGATACATTAGAAAATAATTACGAATGATTTTTATAACATAAATATGGATAGTTGCCTAAATTATAGGAACTATAAATATTTGGGTAAAGATTTTTTTTTAAAAGAAAACATGATCAAATACCCGATCAGTTTTTGGTTTGTTTAATAACCGGATGAAGATTGGTTACATGCTTATAATTGTTTTTATTAAATGGTTTTAGTGATTCCCGCAGAAGTTTGGTTAGACTTAGACATGATATTGGCTTAAAACCGGATGATCCATATACTATCTTACGAGTTTTTCTCACCCGTATTTGGTTTTTAATTTTGGGTTATTTTCATTTAATTTTTTTAAATTGACTTGATCCATTGTCTATTTTGTATTTCTCTTTTACTTATATAGGGATTAGCTTATGAAAAGATCATTTATTCGTAAATGTATTATAGACTCACTGTGTTACAAAAGTTACATGAAATAAGATAGAGCTCAAACGATACTAATACAATTCATTAAGATACACTAGACTTAGCTTAACTATACTAAATTAGCAACAGCAAAAAAATAGTAATTATTAAAATGTTCCATATCACAACAAAACGAAATTACCAAATCAAAATTTTGTGTTGCAAATTGTGGTGTAAATATATAATCGTTTAAATTGATATTTGGCTGATTTTTATATTTACAATTTTGTAATAATCATATTAACTGTATGTGAAATATGAAGTTGGCTTCCTAAAATTTTTGTATAGCGAATTAGATATTACATATGCATATGAAAATCAATGTCATAAAACAACGACAACAAAATCTATGTAAACAAAATTTTAGAAAAGCCACTTAACCGGCAACCATATCGTAAAGACGAAAACTATACCAACTATTTTTCTAACAATATTGGGATTTAATGTTATATGTAGACCTACGTAAATATAACATCGAACATAAGCATAATTTAATATATAAAAAAGTATATGGCAGATGTGAAAATGGGAATGACGAATGGGCACACCTTCCTAGTTATGCATGGCTGGATACGTAAAGCTTTTCAAAAATAGGAGTTCTAACCCAAAAATAATGTGATAGAAACTATTTTAAAACGATACGCATTATTTTAGTGCCGCCCATTTATACAAACGTCGTTTCTGTACTGTTTATAATGCGGTTTACTTGTTTCCAACCAATATAATGCATGGTTCGATTCCTAGCTAGTTGACTCTTGTTTTAGGACATTTAAAATGAAAACACTTTAAGAAATAGCAAATTCATTATCATTTTAAATAACAATTCATCTGTTAATGATATAGGTTTATATCTGCAATCAAAATTAAATTAAAATTGTTTGAATCTTTTAGATACATTAGCAATTATATTATTGTCCGAAGATGTTTTGATTTCTCTTTAATTGTTGTTTGCGACTGTTTTGCATATTTTGATAANTTCCTCGTTATGCATGGCTGGATACGTAAAGCTTTTCAAAAATAGGAGTTCTAACCCAAAAATAATGTGATAGAAACTATTTTAAAACGATACGCATTATTTTAGTGCCGCCCATTTATACAAACGTCGTTTCTGTACTGTTTATAATGCGGTTTACTTGTTTCCAACCAATATAATGCATGGTTCGATTCCTAGCTAGTTGACTCTTGTTTTAGGACATTTAAAATGAAAACACTTTAAGAAATAGCAAATTCATTATCATTTTAAATAACAATTCATCTGTTAATGATATAGGTTTATATCTGCAATCAAAATTAAATTAAAATTGTTTGAATCTTTTAGATACATTAGCAATTATATTATTGTCCGAAGATGTTTTGATTTCTCTTTAATTGTTGTTTGCGACTGTTTTGCATATTTTGATAAATACTTTTGAGCGTGAAAATGCAATGAATGCTTCATCTAAATATACATATATCAATTCATTAACTATATGCAATTTTGTTTTGCTTAGACACATATATCAACAAATGCTTCATCTAAATAGTTGGAAGACTTGTTTCAGTAGCTTCTCCTGCAACATCATCCCCTCGAAGAACATCACACGTCCATATCATCGAAACATGATCATTGTGGAGACGGATAAAAGAACATAAGCACTCAGCCCAAAGATGTTCTTCTACACATGGTAATTGAGGAGTAAGAGAAGGTCATTTTCATTTTCTAGGGAGTCTGTTTGTATGAGAAGTTTGAAAAACGCAATTTATGTAACATAAAAATAGGAATAAAAAGGAGACTGACCATTTCCAAAGCTCCTCTAATGACTCCACTTACGACATTACAGTAGTAAAGACCTTGGCAAGTATTGGGAAGTCCTCCAAGATTATACTTGCGCAACAATTAAAGTGATGAGGTCGAGGGAAGTAGGGCTCCTATTGACTAAAGATTGGTTTAGTGATTGGGCACACAATTCCTTTACGGTGTAGAACCGGTTTCCACTTTTCCTGACGCAAGGTCGGGGTCTTTACGAATAGGACAAATATACATCAACCCATTAAAGGATGAGGTTCTAGTTCGCCATTCCTATTATTTATAGGGCAGCAAGTCTCATATGCACCCCAGCTTGTCACTGATGCAGTGACCCCTAAGAACATCTTGGACCCCACCTGTGTAATAAGGCAAAACATGTTACTGCTTCTCAATATATACCATTAAACCAGATGAGATATCTACCGGACATTAAACACTATGCTCTAGACTAAACTCAGATTAAACAATTACGGTTTGGTATGTGACTTGTTTTGCGGCTTCGTAGTGAAATCCTTAAACAAAGACTATAGAGTTACCAAAGTCATTGACACATTTATATCCCTTGATGAAACCTAACACTCTCTCATCATAGTGAAATCATGGGATCCACACAAGAGATCCATAGACAAATACCCACATCATCATGTTCTCACGTTAATGTTGTATAAGGACAAAATATAAGCATAAGTCAGAAATCATGTTTTTTTGGAGGGAAAATAGCCAGAAAAATAGGACCAACATGTAAAGACAAGTCAAGTGCTAAACACACATATGCAGTTAACAATTAAGAAAAATGACAAATGGACCAGCATTCGAAATGTTAGTTACTCTTTTAATGTCAACAGATAAGCGATAAAGACCCAAATCAATACCAATGAGGCTACTTGGAACCCAGTTTTCTCTTCTTGTAAACCCAGTTTTTGAATATACCCTAATCATAAACCCTTAAAGAACCTCAATTGTAACATACGATAATAATTTTAAACAAATCACATCATATCTATTTTTCTGGATCAATCTATTGTACTAAGAATTGCTACACAAACATATTAGAAAAAAATCTAGGAAATGAGAATGAATAGACAGAGGATTATTGAAGTTTAACACAAGCATTGAGGACGACGTGAGTGACTGAGAACTAATACAAAAAGAGGCTAACAAATCGGAGTTTACCATCCATCTCTCAATTCTCAAATCGGAGAAGATGTAGCAAAGATGAAAATTTCTGTTTATTACTTCCGTTTCTTCTGACCAAATTTGTTACCTAGCAACTCAAAGTAGATCATGCTCTTACCAGAATAAATCAAGCACAAGGCAATGTGAATCGATTCTCATCGGAGAAGAAAGCATAATATGCTTTAAATCAAATTAGAAATCGAATAAGAAAGCAGAAGATGAAATTGAGTCATCATGAAATAGATTTTCATCGGAGAGAAGAAGTATTATGCTCTAGCTTAAGAAGATTTTTATGCTTTCAAATTGCAGCGTTAGAAAGAAGAAGTTGGAATCGAGATATTTAGTGATTTTCATGGACGACAATTTTTGTTTATGTTCGAGCTTGGCAATTTTTTGGGTGAGCTGTATTAATTCTTATATTTTGATAGGCTATTGATTTTAATTGATGTGTCACCTCCAGAATTGTTCTCGATTCAACGACTAATGATTTTTTAAAATATGAATATATCTCAATTTATAAAGAAAAATCCAAAAAAATAATAATAATAAATAATATGCCCAGCTATGTAATTTTATGCCTTATCAGCTTGCATTTAATTATATTTTATATGTCCCCAATGTACAAATGAATACCAGTAGAAGATGCATGCTCATACATTTTGATTACTTGTTCTTATACATAAAAAATTGAAAGATAAAAACATACACATATCAACCATAGCTGTTTCTTTAATACATACAGACTGCGATTATCTAAAGGGTACCCTTATCTAAACTATACAGATATACTTTTACTTCACATTATCATATAATGTTCTTGCCTCTTGAAAGCTTAACTAGCCTAGAGATCGAAACTGTGGCTGTTGAAGTGGAAGAGAGGATGATTCGCCGATCGACAGATGCTATGTGACCGTATCTCTTTGGCTACGGTCACCTGAAGAGCCGCTGGACCGCATACTATCACTCCAACATCCACACTTCCCCATTTCCCATTCAACGACTCAAATATCTCTGCAATCACAAGATAGTAACGTTATTTTTTTTGTAATCTAAATGTATAAAACTGTAATCTTAATCTACTAATCTATAAACCGTAATCTGAATCTTCAAAACTGTACCTCTAAAATCCGGTCTGGTGCCATAACGCATCGTGGTGTAACTCTGGACATCTTCTGCTATCTCCAAGCCTTTGAGCTCTTCTGCAGATGGATTATGGGGTTCTTCTACATTCAAAGCTACGTTGTCATTGCCATTTGCTTCCACTTGACTGGTTTTGTGACCCCAGCGATGCCAGAAAATAACCACAAGACCTCCAAAAATCAGCACACTTGCAACCATACAAACAAGAAACAGAAGTCCCCTGTACCACCATGTCGTTATGTTGTATTTGTTTATGTAAAAGATGTCCAACAACGTGATCATTGCAATAAACCCAATGGTGGAAACAACTAGGTACAGTCCAGACCATATGTTATCCCCTGTACCTACTAGAACCGACATGGGACACCCGTTGGTTTGTTTTGGCTTGACAGAAGGATGCACCACCTTGTGAACCATCCCATCTTCCTGTTATAACCATGAAACAAAGCAGAGATCAACAAACTAAATAAGACCCATTGCAGATACCAAAAAATCTTATACATGTAATTAGACTTACCAAGAGAGCCTCGGATTGTCGTGTGACATAGATGTGAATTTCAAGGTTTAGTTTCTTAAAGAAGGAAGGGCAAATGGAAGGTATATCAATTGCTGAGAGAATAGAGAGCTCGTCTGAGTTTTTAATGGCCCAGACAACTAAAACCTTACTCGGTAAACAAGGTTTCCCATCTCTTTTACGGTGTAGGATATCACTTAAGATGGCAAAAAATGGCGTGATCCCGATTCCTCCTGCTACTAAGATCAGGTTCTCATACCTGCACGCAGCAATAAACCTTTCTTGAGTCAAGCTAAAGCTTATTGCATTGAAACAGTTCAAGTAGACTTAAAAACGCATTACCCTAAGTGGTATGGAGATTCATGGCCATAAGGTCCCTCCACACAAGTTGTGATTTTGGGATATGACTGAGGAGAAATGAGCTGGTCTTGATTCTCTGCCTCATATATATTTGACAACTGGTCCCTAAGCTTTGCAGTCCATCCACCAAGAGCCTTTATGAGAACCGTAACATGATGGTCCCCATCTAAAGGGCTTGATGAAACACTGAAAGGATGCCATTGTAGGCCTGATAGTTCCCTCACTTGAAGAAAGATAAAGCTAAGCGCATTGTATCGCATATCTGGTTATAAAAAAATCGGAGAGGAACGAAGTCAGTAAAATGCTTTTAGATTAGAGAGGTAAATGGCAGAGAGAGATTAAACAGAGTTGTTACTTGGTGGTTTCGAAAGGACTAGTTGGAGAGTTCCACAGGGTAGACTCTTTGCAGAGATTACATCTACAGTCCTTCTGGATTGGCAGAACCTCAAGAAACGGTCAAGAATGAAAAGAAATATTCCTCCAGAAACTATACTGAACAAGAATTCACCAACGTGAAGTGCCAAGAAGACCACAAAGACAATGTATAGTTGATGGGTGTAGAAGAAGAGCTCAAAGTAAAGCTTTCTCACGGTGTGAAGCGACGTGACCCACATCAGTAAACCAGCCACTAGAGTAATAACTCCAGGTAAATTAGCAATTCCATTAGCTTCCCATTCAAATAACTGAGAGGAATAAGTAGTGATAATTAAACTTTAATATAGAACACAGTAAAAAATATAAATAAGACTGTGTGTGTGATAACATCATCTCAAAACCTATTGGTATTATTATTCAATAAACTAGGCCTTACTATCATGTCAAGATTAGATGATGTTAGAGAAACCTTACACTCTTTAAAAGTTGACCTTGAATGGTCCATCCAACAACGTAACAGAGGCCATGTAAGGTGAAGAAAGCCATAATGGTATGACCAAGCCAAACATGATATCTTGTAGCATGCTCGAAAGGGATATCGATAAGACGGAGAAGAACTGAACCTCTGGAGATTGGAAGAAACAAAAACACCATACCCAACAATCCAATCATTCCAAAACGCATACCCGTTACCTCCAGCAGAAAAACCCTGAACACACACAACACAAATAATGATTGGTATGAGACAAAAAAAAAAAAAAAAACAAAGCTGAAACAAAAAAGAAGGAAATGAGTTAAAAGAACCTTTTTTCGACAGGAAGCACATGGAATAATTCAACAAGGCTGAGGTTCCTCAAGGCATAAGCATATATAGCCCAGAGGAAGAAAACAAAGAAGACCAAAATCCCAAGAAACTCAGCTGCAGAAACAACTCCAAATAGTCCATCCACAAGAACAGGAAATGTCCATAGCCTTAACCTTGGGAATTTCGATATCTTCTTCCTTCACAATCACCAAATCACACGTTTATGGAAGAACAGAAACCAAAAAGAATGTAACTTTGTTATCATCAACAATATCATTATACAGTTACTTAAAGGTTTATATTATAATATGCTTTACCACTGTATGTGACATTCAACTCAATGAAATAGTTTAAAGAATCTCAAACCAAACTTACTTGGTGAAGACCTTCTCTTCCCCAGAGATGATGAGATAGAGAGAAGCTAAGACGGAGATAACAAGAATCGGACCACTAAAAATTAGGAACAAGCTTCCTGCAAATTTTAGACAATTATGAGATGGTAAACAATTATCGGAGAAAACAAAGCAAAAGTGATGGTACATAATGTAACCTGTGAGGCCATAGAGACTTTTGGAGGAGAGAGCATTCCATTTTGCGACGAGTTGATCGCCGAGTGTTCCAGGGTACACCAAAAGGAACACAACCCAAGTCACAAATATCACAGACATCACAACTTTCAATACCCATTTCAAAGATGAAGCCACCACGGATGATGATGATGATGATGATGATGATGATGATTGATCATTAGACAAGAGTGGGGTTTTATGTTCATCCATCTTTATTTGAAGATTCTATTTTCTCAATGTTGTGATGAGAGTTGGTTGGCTACAGAAGAAGCATCAGCTTTTAAGGAGAAGAAAATTACAAATATGTTGGGAATAAATTAAAAAAAATTCAAGAGGATATGATTAAGAGAGCCAAGGAAGAAAATTTCTGCACCAGTGAGGTTTAGAGCAAAAGAAAGGAGGGCATTAACATCTAAGAGTAACGTACTTGGGAGGGAGTCTCACCGTTTCATTTCAACCACAGTTTAGGGGGATGGTAACAAGTGCTGACTGATAGTAGATAAGATGGTTATTATGGCGATTGTAATGGTTTGTCTGTTGGACCAGCTGCGTTACTAAAATCACAAGTTAGAAACAAACAGAGTAATCAATACAGCACGAAAGGTACATAGTATACTTTCCACATTTGAGAGATTCATGTGAAATAAGCTTGCAAGGTTTCACAATTGAGTTGTTTCTAGAGCTAGTAAAAGGTTTAAACGCACTAAGCCAAGAAAATAACTATTAATGTGTTAAGTTAGAGGAAAAAAAATCAGATGCGTTGGCTTTAAGTTTCTTTAATAAATCAAATCAAAAGAAGACTTGTTCCAAAGAGCTTTTTTTGGTCTCAAAAAGGGATGAGTACGACAAAAAAAAGGGATGAACATGACCATGACGATCAACTCCCATGATTGATGACTGGCCTACATGAAAGCATAAGCTGATGATATAAGCGTAAGGCTTGGCTTAACAACAAAATAATTTGATGGATAGAGATCAATAGTAGAACATTTAGATACCAAAGATTACCGAGCACTAGTAAAGAAACTGATCGGGACTACTTAACATGCACCAACAACTGAATTCACCACTAGTAGGTTCTCCCAAAGCATAAAAAAAAAACAAAATAAAATGAATTAAAAGAAAAACAAAAAGAAAGAGTAATAGAGGAGGGCATTAACACGTGAGAGTAACGTACTTACGAGAGAGTCTCACCGTTTCATTTCAACCACAATTTAGGGGGATGGTAACAAGTACTGATTAATAGTATAGATAAGATGATTATTATGGCGATTGTAATGGTTTGTCTGTTGCGTTACTCAAAATATCACAAGTTAAAAACAAATAGAGTAATCAATGCAGTACGAAAGGAACATGATATACGTTCCATATTGGAGAGATTCAAGTGAATTAAGCTTGCAAGGTTTTACAATTGAGTTGTTTCTAAAGCTAGTAAAAGGTTTAAAGGCACTAAGCCAAGAAAAATAACTATTAATGTGTTAACCATTTTCCAAGACTAATTAACTAGCTAGTTAGAGGAAAAAAAATCAGATGCATTGGCTTAAAGTTTCTTTAATAAATCAAATTAAAAGAAGAAACCAGATGCATTGGCTTAAAGTTTCTTTAATAAATCAAATTAACTAGAGCTTTTCTTTTTGTCTAAAAAAAGGATGACCATGACGAAACAACTCCCATGACTGATGACTGGCCTACATGAAAGCATAAGCTGATGATATAAGCGTAAGGCTTTGGCTTAATAACAAAATAATTTGATGGATAGAGTCATAGAGATCAT
>NC_025695.1:38317831-38360628 GCF_000633955.1 Camelina sativa
TTTTAAAAAAAAAAAAAAAAAAAAAAGTCATAGAGATCATAGTAGAAAATCTTTAATACTAAAACTATGATTACCGAGCAATAGTAAAGAAACTGATCGGGACTACTTAACATGTCACCAACATTCTAGTTCACCAGTAGTAGGCTCTCCCAAAACACCAAAAAGATCAACAAAATTGAAATAAACAAATCCAAAAAGATTTCTTCACTCTAATTAGTCCAAAATTATCTTCGAGTCCTCAATTTAAACGAAAAAGGATTAAAAGTCGTATAATTTACCTTACATGAAACCCAAAACATGGTGTTAAAATGCCAATTAAAGATTAGAGTAAATTACTCATGTTTAATATGATAGTGGGGTAAAGGCAAGTAGCCCATAAAGAAACCCAACAGAACCAAGGAAATTAAAGTAAAAAAAGCCCAATAAGCCCATATAATTGGGAGAGGCGATCATCGGAGACACCGACAATAGAGAAATCAATTCAGGCGGCGAGGGAGAAGCGATTTCCAGAGAAGATCGGAAGCTATGTCCGGTTACTGTAATCTCAATGTTAGATATATTGTTCCGGTTAATCGGAAACAAAGAAGTCACGTTCTGGAGTTTCACGAAGGAGTTAACCAAATCTTCTAAATAACCGGAATTAATATATCTAATATGCAATGATCAATCCCGATTGTTACACTATCTCGCGTCTTGAGGTCCAAATGCGGAGTTCAGAGTCGAACAGATGTCTCTGCTTCAAATCCAAGTATGAGACTCTTTAAGAAATGCAGGTACCTTCACTCTTCAGACTTTAGATTAATTGATTAGCGTTATACAGAATAGATGTCTCTGTTTCATCCTGGTTAACAGAACAGCTGCCATACATAAACTTTATAACTCCAAACAATAACCCTAATTTATAAATTGCAATCTTCCTTGTGATATTATGCTTGTATAAGACATGTTTAAAATATATTACCCAGGAGTTTTCCACATTTCTTGTTGATCTTTTTTTGAAGTTGTTGAGATCATAGGAATTTCCCATAGGTTTTTAGGGCATTCCGGTATTTAAGACGCTTCCGATTCGATTCGATTCTATTCTATTCTGTGCAATCCATAATTACCAGAAAATTCGGTTTGATCTAGTTTTGATCCGGTTAATTTGGTTAATTTTTAGCTGTTTTCCGAAGTTTTTGGATATCTGTTTTGGTTATTTTTTAGTATGTTTGGACTTCGGATATAACTCCAATGTTTTTTTTTTTGTATTTTAATTATTTTCTGATATTTTATATATTTTTCAGGTTATTTTCAAAAAATTAGTTTGGAACTACAAAAATAGTAAAATACTATTAGCTGAAAGCTGAAACCTACAAATTAAAATTCGTTGTGTCTGTTGACTCGAAGGCCACATAGATTTATTCCAAGTTCCTAACAAATAATTAAGGCATAATGAAACAAACAAATTTGAAGCTTTTAACAAATGTAAATGGTGACCTTATATTCACACGTACTTAACACGTAGAGTATTTATATATGTATCCCCCAAAAAACACGTCATTACGTGAGTGTTCTGTGGACACCAACATTTTCATTCTCTATCAAAGTTAATCGACAAAAACATTATCTTGGCATACATCAAATAGCTTGATCCTACTACCATTATATCCCTGTTTATCAACGTCTCTCCACTTTGACACTTTCTAGTTGTTGTTGTCCTCCTGCTACATTGTACTCTCTTCTTAGTTTACCTTGCTAAAAGGGTTGAGACGTCCTTGTAAGCTACTAGATCCAATTGGGTACACATCTCTGATATTTCTCTCTTAACGGTGGGGGGCCATCAACTTTATACATTTGTGGTTTTACATTACCCACTAGATTATTCAATGATTAATTTAAGAGTAACTGGTCAATCTTTCATCAAATCATCATTGTTGCCATTAGGATTAGTATATCAAGTTGGTAAATGCTTGTGCTCCATATAGGCAACGACCGTCAACCATGACTTTATCTACTCTACTGTTGGTTGTTATAAAAAACATATCACTTCTCATAGTCGATGACCACAACTCTCTCTTCTTTTATGAGATCAAACTTTTTAGGGTCAACAAATCATATCTTATTCTTATGTTTTTGAAGTTTTTAGATATATACTAGTATATGTTTTGTGATTGTATTGAAATCAATAATGAGTATATTTAATACAGTGAAATAAATAAAGGTCCCACAATAGTTTCGCATCAAGACAACTCATATGTGTTTTTAAATGTATTGTTTCATAATTTGTTCCTTCCCATTACACTATTGACAAATCCATGTACCAAACCTAAACCTTGTGTCTTTAAAATCCCATTATCAGCTGTTTCTGAGTTGACCAAGTTTTTTTGTTTATGGTCCTCTCCCTCTTTTCTTGTTTTTATATACTTTTTTCACTCGATTGGTTCAAAGTCTTCTTTCTTCTCCTTCCTTTTTGTTAACATTATTGTCTACATGTTTTGAGAGCGAGGTTGTCAATATTTTTTAAGAGATTACTCAAACCTTTGTGTAGACCACATGCTTTCTTCTTAAGATAATTTTTGAGGTACAATCAGAAAAAACAGAGGAAGAGGTAAGAGGATCTTTGTGGGTTTTGAAGATGAGTTCAAGAACTGGAGCGTTTATGCTCCTGATCTTGCTTTTCTTCCACATTTGTTCTGTATCTGCGCTCACAAATACTTTAGACTGTAAGTTTATGTATATATATATATATATATATATATGCAGATACAAGCAGCATAATTTTTCCTAATGGTTTTCATATGGTGCAGCTTCTGCTTTAAGTGGCCTGAAGAGCGAATGGACCAGTTCTCCTGATGGTTGGGAAGGCTCTGATCCTTGTGGAACCAATTGGGTTGGGATTAAATGTCGAAATGACCGCGTCATTTCAATGTAAGAAACTCGATTTCTTTTGGTTTGTTTGGCTTCTTCCAATAGTCCTTGCCGACCTTTAAGCGTTGTGTTGGTGCTTATTGCAGATCACTAGGTAATCTTAACCTGGAAGCAAAGCTTCCTGCTGATATATCTTTCTTGTCTGAATTGGAGATCTTGTATGTCTTTCTTCTACTTTCTATTTTTTTTCTTTCCCTTTCACATTAAAAATGATTTTTGTTCTCTCATCTTATGATCCAATCTTTTGTAGGGATTTGTCATACAATACTGGATTGTCCGGACCACTTCCACCAAATATCGGCAACCTTAAGAACTTGAAGAGCTTGTAAGGAAACACAATATCGTGAGATCTCTAGTACAACTTATATACACATCTCCTTGTCTTATCTACTAACTCCCTTTTACTCTCCAGGATTCTTGTGGGATGTAGTTTCAGTGGTGAAATCCCTGAGTCCATTGGTTCTCTAAAAGAACTTATATATCTGTAAGATTTTGTTTATAAGCAGTCTCCTAGCTATCAATTGCATTTTCTTAACCCATTAGTATTAATTCGTGTTTCCTCCATACAGCTCCCTGAATTTGAATAAGTTTAGTGGAACGATTCCGGCTTCCATAGGACGGTTATCGAAACTATATTGGTTCGATATAGCTGACAATCAGATCGAGGGAGAGCTTCCAGTTTCTAATGGGACTTCTTCACCTGGACTTGACATGCTTCTTGCAACTAAGCATTTGTACTATATATATATATATATATTTTTTTTTGGTCAAAAGCATTTGTACTATATATATTTCCCAATTCTTTCCTTTTCGAGTATTATAACCACTCCTTTAATATACTAATTGTTCACTTTCCTCTTGTAGTCATTTTGGGAAAAACAAATTGTCGGGAAAGATCCCAAAAGAACTTTTCAGCTCAAACATGACTTTGATACATGTGTAAGCCTTCATACTAGATACAAAACAGAGAGATTGAGAGTAGTAACTAGTAAAGTGACTGCATTGTTTGTTGTTTTATCGATAGACTCTTGGATGGAAACCAATTCACAGGCGAAATCCCTGAGAGCCTTGGCCTCGTTAACACGTTGACCGTGTTGTAAGTAGTAAAAGATTTGTTATTATTATTTTTTTTAATCATCTTTCGTTCCTTAATCTCTTGTGTTTTTTCTTTCTTTCAGACGCCTTGATAGGAACAGACTAGTTGGAGAGATTCCTTCAAGTCTTAATAATCTTACAAGTCTAAACGAACTGTAAGTGAGCAACTAAAGATTTGTTATGTATTTGTAAGATATAAGTGAAAAGAGGTAAACGAGTTTGTAGTTGAATGTATTCCAGGTACTTGGCCAACAACAAATTTACTGGTAGTCTTCCAAATTTAACCGCCTTGACCAATCTCTACACATTGTAAGTTTTTTTTATATTTCTCTTCCTTTTTTTGCTGCTCAATCTACCATCACTAGTTACCCTTCTCAAAACCTTCAAACTTTATCAATCTAATCCCATGATGTGACTGTAATGTAACAGGGATGTAAGCAATAACACTTTGGATTTCTCACCCATTCCTTCATGGATCTCCTCACTACGCTCCCTGTCAACATTGTATGAGCCTTCCTTTCTCTCTTTATCTCTTTTTGATCTCTATTTGTATACTTACTAAGAACAAAGGGTCTTCTCCTTTGCAGAAGGATGGAAGGGATCCAACTCACAGGTCCAATACCAAGTTTTCTCTTCAGTGCTACTCAGTTGCAAACTGCGTGAGTCAACACACAATTCTTGAAATTGGTCATCAACTTAAGTTATGAAAACTGTACTGATTGGGATGCCTTACTTTTTTTTTTTACGTGCAGTATCCTAAAACGTAATCAGATAAATGAAACATTGGACTTTGGTACCAACTTTAGCAACCAGTTGGAGTTTGTGGATTTACAATACAATGACATATCTGAGTATATACAACCAACTAAGAAAGAACTTCAAGTAATGTATGTATCCTTGTTACAAAACCAAAATGACTTGTTTTTTTTTCTCAACCTATTACTAACTATGTCAGTTGATATATTCACAGATTAGCAAATAACCCAGTGTGCCTAGAGGCTGGAAACGGACCGAGTTACTGCTCAGCAATCCAACACAATACCTCTTTCTCTACACTCCCAACAAACTGTTCTCCCTGTGAACAGGGCATGGAAGCGAGTACCACGTGCCGCTGTGCACATCCATTCATGGGAACACTCTACTTCAGGTCTCCTTCATTTTCAGGGTTGTTCAACTCAACCAACTTCTTAACCCTACAGAAGGCAATCACGGATTTCTTTAAGAAGTTCAATTATCCTGTAGACTCAGTGGGTGTCCGGAACATTAGAGAGAATGAAACTGATCATCAGCTTCTTATAGATCTCCTGGTGTTTCCACTAGGCAGAGACAGTTTTAATCAGACAGGAATGTCACTTGTTGGTTTTGCGTTTAGTAACCAGACTTATAAGCCTCCTCCTATATTTGGCCCTTACATTTTCAAAGCTGCTCTGTACAAGAAGTTCTCTGGTATGATGAAACTGATCTTACACAATCAAAAAGATTTAATATTGGTTCCATATAAGTTCATTTGCTCTGCTTTGTTTTGCCACAGATGTAGAAGAAGGTTCCAAGTCAGCAAACATGGGCATTATCATTGGAGCAGTAGTTGGTGCTATTGTTCTTCTACTGTTGTTAACAATAGCTGGGGTTTACGCTCTCAGGCAGAAAAAGAGAGCAGAGAGAGCAACCGATCAAAATAATCCTTTCGGTATGACGAAAACGTTTACTAAGCTACTTACCAAAGCCTCGTCCCTTTACTGGAACCATCCTGACAGCTTTTTCTTTTGCATGTTGCAGCCAAGTGGGATACAAGTAAGAGCAGTATTGGTGCTCCACAGCTAATGGGAGCAAAAGCCTATACGTTTGAAGAGCTGAAGAAATGTACAGACAACTTTTCAGAGGCAAATGATGTTGGGGGTGGAGGTTATGGAAAGGTTTGTTATGTCTTAAGATATGACCTCAATTAAAAAGTAGCAATGAACTAAGTTGAAATTCTGATCCCAAAAATATGATGGTGAAACAGGTGTACAGAGGTATTCTTCCAAATGGACAACTCATAGCAATCAAAAGAGCTCAACAAGGATCTTTGCAAGGAGGGTTGGAGTTCAAAACTGAGATTGAGCTTCTTTCAAGGGTCCATCATAAGAATGTTGTCAGACTCTTGGGATTCTGCTTTGATAGAAGTGAACAAATGCTTGTCTACGAGTACATTTCAAATGGGTCTCTTAAAGACAGTCTCTCAGGTTCAAAACTCTATTTTTCTCTGAAGATTTATTGATAGTTCTTGGATGCTGAATATGTTAGTAATGCAGGAAAGAGTGGGATTAGATTGGATTGGACAAGAAGGCTTAAAATAGCACTAGGTTCAGGCAAGGGCTTGGCTTATCTTCATGAGCTTGCTGATCCTCCAATTATACATAGAGACATCAAATCAAATAACATATTACTTGATGAAAATCTTACTGCAAAGGTTGCTGATTTTGGCCTTTCCAAACTTGTGGGAGACCCTGAGAAAACTCATGTGACAACACAAGTGAAAGGAACCATGGTGAATATAGAATAAATCATCCTCCTTTCTCTGTNTTATTTTTCTCATCAGATACATTTTTGACTCGTATATGGGATCAGGGATACTTAGATCCGGAATACTACATGACAAATCAACTGACGGAGAAGAGTGATGTATATGGTTTTGGTGTGGTGATGCTCGAGCTATTAACTGGTAGAAGTCCAATAGAGAGAGGCAAATATGTGGTGAGAGAGGTGAAGACGAAGATGAATACATCGAGGAATTTGTATGACCTGCAAGAATTGCTGGACACAACGATCATAGCAAGTAGTGGGAATCTGAAAGGGTTCGAGAAGTATGTTGATCTGGCTCTGAGATGTGTGGAGGAGGAAGGAGTTAATAGGCCATCAATGGGTGAGGTTGTGAAAGAGATTGAGAATATAATGCAGCTTGCGGGATTAAATCCTAACGCAGATTCAGCAACAAGTTCAAGAACGTACGAGGACGCAATCAAAGGATCAGGTGATCCTTATGGCAGTGAATCGTTTCAGTACAGTGGGAATTTCCCAGCTTCAAAGCTTGAGCCCCAATGATTGATTGTCTTCCTTTTTTTTTTTTTTGGAAAGTGACTTCATATTGAAATGCCTTATGAATGTGAACTAGCATGATTTGATGTGCTGTTATGTGGTCACTGTTTATAAAGCAGAGGAATGGAGCCAAGCTCAGAAGAACCCACCAGATCTTTTGTAATATATATATTTTTTGTCAAACGATCTTTGGTAATATAAACACCAGTTTTCAAACATAAGAAAAGTAAGTCCTATGTGTAATATATATATATATATATTAATTCTTGTTGAGAACTTTATTAGATTTGTTTCATACAGAACACACAATTTGGTTCCAATACTTCAACATTTTTGTAAGGGAAGATGTTAATAAACTACAAAAGAATCAAAAGAGTAGAAGAAACATACGTAGAGGTTCTCTTATGTAAACTAGAACAACCAAAACCAACGAACTGAATCTTTTAGACTGACTTAGAAAATATTAATAGAACTATTTCAGTTTTAAATTTATAAAACAACTGGTATGGTATTATTGCTTTTTGTAGTACGTAGAATATAGTTTGGTAGTGAGCTTTTTCACCTTAAAGACAACTCTTGGTCAGATTAAAATAAAACAAAATAAAGATACAGATTCTATAATAAAAAAAACAATAATCAAGATTTTATCAACAAAAAAAAATCAATAATCAAGATTTTGGGTTAGCAACCTAGCATACACCATCCTATCAAACCGTTACAAGACCCAGGGTGAATTATGGTTGTAGATCTTGTAGCTAGTGCCCACATAACTATGTTTTGGGTTCCTTGGTGATTGTTTCACTTGCTTTGTTCCTCAAGTTCATGATTGGCCTTTGAACCAAGCGTCCGATTTTTTTTTTCTAATCCTCTTCACTAGAAGAAAACAATCAATTTGCGAGGGAAGATTTCTTAGCAACTCCCTCGCAAATAGCCTATAGCGAGAGATTTGCGAAAAACAACAATCCCTCGCAATTTGCTTCTCGCAAATTTTAAAATCTCGTAAATCCCTCGCAAAATTTACGAGAAAACTTTTCCACAGCATATCTCTCGCAAAATTTGACTAGTAAATCTCTCGAAGTTATTACTATACATTTGCCACAATTTTAAAAATAATTATGTTTTTGTTTTTGATTGAAAATAAATTATTTTTTTGCTGCAGATTTGCGAGGGAGCATAAATTTTTTTATAAAAAAAAGTAATTAAAATTTTTTACGAAAATTATATAATGTATTTAAAATTTAATAATTTTAACAAAATAAATGACAATAATTTTTTTATTCAACAAATAGTGATTTTTTATTAAAAATAGAAAAATAAAATACATGTGTATATGATAAATGACAATACTTTTATTTATCTAACAAATAATGATTTAAAAAAAATACATGTGTATATATACATATATATGTATTGTATCGATGACGTGATTTGCGACGGAGAGGGTGAATAGCGGAAGATATGATGGCGAAGCTCTGGGAACAAGTCGGCGGAGGAGAGCGTGAGGGAGATCAGGAATGTGGTGGCAGAGAGAAGACACAACAATGGAGGATATCAGATGTGTTGGCTGATAATATGAGATGCGACGACGGAGGATATCAGATGCGACGGTGGTAAACAAACCTTTGAGATGTAGTGGTGGTGAACGATGGCGAGACTTTCGAGCTATGGTGGTGGTGAACAGCGTAAGCTTCAAGATTTGCTGTGGTGAACAACGGCGGAACCCTTCGAGATGTGGTGGTGTTGAACTGCCGAAGGCTGTAGATGGAACTTAGAGATTTGAGGAAAGAGAAGGGATAATGGCGAATGGGTTAATTGATTTAGGGTTATGTGTCCAAGTTAAAGAGATCTGGGGAGGAGATTTCGTTTTTTGAATAAACGAGACCAGGAGAGGAGAAGAAGAAGAAGAGAAAAAGAAGGTGTAGGGTTTACAAAGAAAAAAACAAGAAAAAAGAAAGAGAAGATTTGGTACGTTGGATCTAAACTTATCAAAAGTGGAAGATGTCACTAAAGTGTAATCCTTGTCATTATATATTAGCCAATGAAAAATTTTCTCTTTTTAAAATTAATAAAACTCATAATTATTTTTAAATATTATTAATACTTCAGTTTGTTTTAGAAAAAGGAAATAATCCAATAATTATCATAATTTGTGCTAGAATTTTTTAAATACGTAGACTTGTATATAAAAGAAAATTTTCAATGTTTAACATGTTTTGGAAGTCAATATCGAAATTGTATTTTATTGGTTTAAGAAATCTTACGAGAGAATTGCAATGGATGTGCGAAGAATATTAATTTTCTTGCGAATATCTCGTATATCCCTTGCAAATTTGCAGCGGATTTGTAAGGATGCTATCTCTCGCAAATTTACGATGAATTTGCTATAAACGCGACAGCTCTAATAAATTTCTCGCAATTCTATTGCAAATTTGCGAGGGATTATATCCTTCGCAAATGTTCCTAACAAATTGATTGTTTTTTTGTAGTGCTTTCTCGAGCCATATTCCACTAGACCACTACTGTAGCATTCTCCACCAGTTCCACTACGTATCGATATTATTTACTAAGCGTTGGTTGCGGATATGCAACCACAATCTTCTTTGAAATTTGCGTTACATCTCTTCAGTGTCTAGGTTCTTCGTAGACAAAATATCCCTATGGAAAAATACTTCCTTGCAAATTTAGTCCCATTCTAGTATACCTTATAATAATCCATCCCACAAAAATGTGTGCCTTGCCTGACATGTGGTGTACTTGTCGATATATCATTAAACCATCAGCATCACTGTTGTTGCTATTAGTATATGTTTTTAATCTCAAGTTGGTAAATGCTTGTGCTGATTTTTTCTCATGACCACGACTTTATTGCATGTTGTTGTTAAAAAAAAAAAAAACTATATCACTGCATAGTCGCTGACCATTACTCTACATTTCAGGAATATAATCTCTCTTTTCTTGAGTAGAAACGTTCTTGGGAAAACAAATAATATCTAGCTGACTTTTTCCATTTTTGCGGAAACAATTAAAAATATGAAGTAGTTTAGTTAAGTTTTGTGACATATTTGATTTATGCGTTTATAATGTAATAAAATGAGATAAGAGCGAGTAACGAATACTGGTGTTTTGTCACAAGTCCTTGTTTCATAATTTGTTCCTTCACATAAACCTATTGACAATTCAAATTTCTTTTTTTTTTTTTTTTTTTTTCCAATGGACAACCCCTTTGAACCCTTCTTCCACAATAGGAGTATTATGTATTTTAAGTTGAACCATTAGTTTATATTATATTGTCCACTGTCTATTTGTTTGCTTTATTTTTCTTCACTTAAATTGTTCAAAGTCTTCTCTTTATATAGCCTAAAATATACTTTCTAGAGTTCGTTATAACTTGTGCAGACCACATGCTTTCTTCTTGAATTATTTGTGATACAATCATTGTGTGTCTTAAGATGAGTTCAAGAATCGGATTATTTAAGCTCTTGATCTTGCTTGTCGTCCAAGTTTGTTCTGTTTCTGCAATCACAGACGGTTCTGATTGTAAGTATAATGATGAACAGAGTTTTTTTTTAACAAAAGAATTTTTCAATTTTTTATTTTTTTTTGATATTGTCAATGTTGGTGCAGCTTCTGCTTTACAAGTCCTGAAGAGTGAATGGACTGCGCTATCCAAGAGTTGGAAAGGTTCTGATCCTTGTGGAAATCATTGGGTTGGAATTACATGTAACAACAATAATCGCGTTGTTTCAATGTACGTACGACCTTGTTTATTTTCTATGTTTATTCATATGATATGATGTTTCCTTCTTCAACATAATCCTCTAGAAACTTTAACGTTGTGTTGTTTCCTTGTTGCAGAATGTTAAGCAACCTTAACTTGAAAGGAAACCTTCCTGCCGATATCTCGACGTTGTCTGAATTGGAGATCTTGTATGTCTTTTCTTCTTCCTTTTTTTTTTTTTTTTTAATATATTTACATAGTTAATGGATTTGTTCTCATCTGTTGATCCAATCTTTGTAGAGATTTGTCTTACAATACTGGATTGTCTGGAGCGCTTCCATCAAGTATCGGTAACCTTAAGCACTTGAAGAGATTGTAAGGAAACCCAATGTCGCTAGACCTCTAGTACAAATTTTATATATCTCCTCATATTTTAACTAAACTCTTTTTACCCTCCAGGATCCTTATGGGATGTGGTTTCAGTGGTCAAATCCCTGAGTCCATTGGATCTGTAGAAAAACTAACAACACTGTAAGATTTTGTTGCTCCCTATATATTTTTTATAAACAGTCTCAATTGCAGTCTCTCTAAATCCATTAACTAATATTTATTTGTCTTTTCTCCATATAGCTCCCTAAATTCTAACCACTTTAGTGGAACAATTCCGGCTTCCATTGGACGGTTATCGGAACTCTATTGGTTTGATATAACTGACAATCAGATTGAAGGAAAGATTCCGGTTTCTGATGGGATTTCTTTACCTGGACTTGATATGCTTCATCAAGCTAAGCATTTGTAATCCCAATTCTTTCCATTTCCTTTTATATAATTGTATATAACACTTTTTTATTTATTTATTATAATAATGAAATTAGTCTGAGTATCCTTTTACTTTTACTTGCAGTCATTTTGGAAATAACAAGCTTTCGGATAGTATCCCAGAGAAGCTCTTCAGCTCAAACATGACTTTGATACATGTGTAAGTTCCATAGTATATATGAAAGATGAGTGAGATTTGTGATTAGTAACTTAATAAGTGAACTAACTATTGCTTCTTGTTTTATTGATAGGCTATTTGATGATAACCAGTTCACGGGTAAAATACCGGACAGCCTCAGCCTCGTTAAAACGCTAACGGTGTTGTAAGTAGTAAAACAGAGCTTTTTTCGAGTTGTTTTTTTTTTTTCCAAACTTGTTGACAAAAATATCTCTCAAGTGCTCTTTTCTCTATTACAGACGACTTAATAGAAATAAACTGTCTGAAGAAATTCCTTCAAGTCTTAATAATCTCACAGATCTTCAAGAACTGTAAGTGAGCAACTAAAGATGTTTTGTAGATACTAAAGATGCAAAGAAGAAGTAAAATAGTCTTTTTGTATTTGAATCCATTTCCAGGTACTTGTCCGACAATAGATTGACAGGTACTCTTCCAAATTTAACCAGCTTAACAAGTCTCTACACATTGTAAGTTTCCATATTTTTCACTCCTCTTTTCTTGCTCAAATTTTTCATAGAAAAAACCATAACTATTAATAAATCTAATGCCATGATCATGTGATTTTTCTGTAATAACAGAGATGTGAGCAATAATGAAAAGATGACATTATCACTCATTCCATCATGGATCCCTTCATTACGCAATTTGGCAACATTGTATGATCCATTTCTCTCTGTCTTAATAAAATATACATATTTGTATATCGATAAATATATTCATGTGTATGCTTAATAAAAGCAAATGGTTTACCTAATCTGCAGAAGGATGGAAGGGATCCAACTTGACGGTCCAATACCAACCTCCCTCTTTAGCCCTGCTCAATTGCAGACAGTGTGAGTCATCAAATATGACATGAAAGTTTGATTGGGAAGTCAAGTACTCAAAGTTGTAAAATCTGGTCTGATTGGGGAATGGTTTTTCTTAAACTGCAGTTACTTAAAGCGCAATCATATAAACGCAACATTGGACTTTGGTACCAACTATAGCAAACAGTTGGAGTTTGTGGATCTACGAAACAACGACATAAGTGCTTATAGTCCAGCAGCTAATAACCGCATCCAAGTCCTGTATGTTCATCTTCGTCGTCAAAAATTCATTTTATTTTTAATAACATTTTCAGTCACTTACTTATGTTTGTTGATATATATATATCCACAGGTTGGCAGAGAATGAAGTGTGTGAAGATGAGGCGAACCGACTTAGTGTCTACTGCAGTGGAGACCAAAAAAATTCCTCATTTTCTACCCTCCCAACAAACTGTCGTCGTGACTGTGATAAGGGCAGGAAAGCAAGTCCCTCTACGTGCCGCTGTGCATATCCATTCACAGGAACATTAACCTTCAGGTCTCCTTCCTTCTCAGGGTATTCCAACAACAGCAACTTCCAATCCCTCCAGCAAAGTTTAGAGGAGTTCTTGAAGGATCCCATTTATCTGGGAGCCTCTGTGGCCATCAGTAACATACGAGAGACTCCACTTGATTACCATCTTTTAATAGAACTCTTGGTCTTTCCATTCGAAAATGAGAGGTTTACTGATTCGGGAATGTCACTTGTTGGTTTTGCGTTTAGCAACCAGACTTATAAGCCTCCTCCCGTATTTGGCCCTTATGTTTTTAACGCCAATCCTTACAGTACTTCATTCTATGGTATGATGAAACTGGTCACACACAAACAAAACATATATTGGTTTAATATGACTCGTTTGCTCTGTCTTGTTTTGTTTTTTTTTCCACATATACAGGAGGTTCAGTGTCAGTAAACAAGGGCATTATAATCGGAGTAGTAGTTGCTGTTGTCGTTCTTCTGTTGTTGTTGATTATAGCTGGGATCTACGCTCTTAGACAGAAGAAGAGAGCTGAGAAAGCAACTGACCAAATTAATCCTTTTGGTGAGAAGAAATGGTTTACGTGCACTACAAGAAAAGACTCCTCTCTTTTCTCTAATGGAAAATTCTGACAGCTTCTCTTTTGTATGTTGTAGCCAAGTGGGATATGGGTAAAAACAATACTGATGCTCCACAACTAATGGGAGCAAAGGCCTTTACTTTTGAAGAGCTGAGCAAATGTACTAACAAGTTTTCAGAGGCAAATGATGTTGGGGGTGGAGGTTATGGACAGGTTTGTGTCTTTGATCAAAAAGAAACAGTGACATTAGTTGAAATTATGATCCTAATATGATGATGTTGGAAAAGGTGTACAAAGGGGTTCTTCCTTCTGGGCAACTCATAGCAATCAAAAGAGCTCAACAAGGATCTATGCAAGGAGGGTTAGAGTTTAAAACTGAGATTGAGCTTCTTTCAAGGGTCCATCACAAAAATGTTGTCAAGCTCTTGGGCTTCTGTTTTGATCAAAGCGAACAAATGCTCGTATACGAGTACATACCCAATGGCTCTCTTAGAGATGCTCTATCAGGTAAATATCAAATATTTCTTCTTTTAGTTAGTTCTTTGGTGCTGATGAACCTAAAAAAAATTGTAGGAAAGAATGGGATTAAACTGGATTGGACAAGAAGGCTCAAAATAGCACTTGGCTCAGGGAAGGGTTTAGCTTACCTTCATGAGCTTGCTGATCCTCCAATTATACACAGAGACGTCAAATCAAATAACATATTACTTANAGAGGCAAATGATGTTGGGGGTGGAGGTTATGGACAGGTTTGTGTCTTTGATCAAAAAGAAACAGTGACATTAGTTGAAATTATGATCCTAATATGATGATGTTGGAAAAGGTGTACAAAGGGGTTCTTCCTTCTGGGCAACTCATAGCAATCAAAAGAGCTCAACAAGGATCTATGCAAGGAGGGTTAGAGTTTAAAACTGAGATTGAGCTTCTTTCAAGGGTCCATCACAAAAATGTTGTCAAGCTCTTGGGCTTCTGTTTTGATCAAAGCGAACAAATGCTCGTATACGAGTACATACCCAATGGCTCTCTTAGAGATGCTCTATCAGGTAAATATCAAATATTTCTTCTTTTAGTTAGTTCTTTGGTGCTGATGAACCTAAAAAAAATTGTAGGAAAGAATGGGATTAAGCTGGATTGGACAAGAAGGCTCAAAATAGCACTTGGCTCAGGGAAGGGTTTAGCTTACCTTCATGAGCTTGCTGATCCTCCAATTATACACAGAGACGTCAAATCAAATAACATATTACTTAATGAACATCTAACCGCAAAAGTTGCCGATTTCGGCCTTTCCAAACTTGTGGGAGACCCTGAAAAAGCTCACGTAACAACACAAGTGAAAGGAACCATGGTGAGTAAAGTATCAATCATTAAATATATGAATTCTATAAACAATAAAAATAACTCACAGAATATTTAAAATTAGGGTTACCTGGATCCTGAGTACTACATGACGAATCAACTGACTGAGAAGAGCGATGTGTATGGGTTTGGTGTAGTGATGCTTGAGCTATTAACCGGTAAAAGTCCTATAGATAGAGGCAGCTACGTTGTGAAAGAGGTGAAGAAGAAGATGGATAAATCGAGGACTTTATACGACTTGCAAGAATTGCTGGACACCACGATCATCGCAAACAGCGGGAATATAAAAGGGTTCGAGAAGTACGTCGATGTAGCCTTGAGATGCGTGGAGGCAGAGGGATTTGATAGGCCATCGATGAGTGAGGTGGTGCAAGAACTAGAGAGCATAGTGCGGCTTGCGGGATTAAACCCTAACGCGGATTCAGCAACATACGAGGAAGCATCCGGTGATCCTTATGGAAGGGATTCGTTTGAGTACACTGGAATCTTCCCAGCTTCAAAACCCGAACGCATGGTTTAATATATGTCTTTTCTTCCACTGTTTTTTGTTTTCTTTCTTGTTTTGGCAATTTCGTAAATCGTAAGTGACGTTACACTTGAAATGCCTTGCAAATGTGTACTAACATGATTTGATATGTTGTGTGGTCGCTTATAGGTTTGGTACCTAACATCAACCATAAAATTATAACAACAATTAATATTTTAGTCCAATTCAAACACAAAAGATACCAATGTCAATCTCTCTCATACACTTAAAACCTTTTGTACGAAATAACAAAAGTAGATCAGAACGTATATCTTTCTCTCCAGGGATTGAGGATTGTGTTGCTAATAACGACTTCTTCAATTCTTTTACTTAATAACATGGGTTTTAACCCTGCAAGTAGCTAGTTTTTGCAATTTTAACTCAAAAAAATGCAAGTCAATACGCAATATAACCTATCGTCATAACTGTCAAAACTGTAAAATATTATTTATAAAATAATATATTAAATTGAAGCCTTAACGATAAGGAGTCTAATTCACATTTAAAATTTTAAAACTCTAAAGGTTTGTAAGTTACATATAAAGGTTATATCGCGTATCATTTTTGCTTTCATAAGATCCATCTTCATTTTTGGCAAATGGGGTAAAGTTACAAAAATAGCGATTTGAAGGGTTATTTTTGTTGAAAACTTTTAATAAAACTATTTATTTCATTCATAATAAGTGGACAGTTGACGTGAATATTATTAAAACAACACACACTATCATCTAAAAGACTTAAACTAACTTAACTTTTCACTACTTGAGATGAAAAAGTTGAAAAATTATTCAACTCATTCATTTAAAAATAATAACACTTTACTATATAATGATCCCTAAAAATATTCAATATTCGAAAGCTAGTTCAAATTATTAAAAATGCTAATATCCCACTGCCACTCTGACATTTTTTTGTTTTATGAACAAAAAAAAGATGGTAAAATATATTTTGAATTAAAGTAATACATTCTATGCACATAGTATGTGTATGAAATGTCAAATTGTTGTGAATGAATTTTACTGTAAATTTAGTATAAACATATATATATCTTTAAACCTATAGCTTTTCTCGAGTTTGCAAACAGGTCTCCCTAATTTCTTAATCAATATTACAAAGTTAAAACAAAGAAAACTATAATTAACAGTAGATATTTTATCTTACGATTATCTATTTCCATGTATATCCAGGAGAATGAACTACCATAAATTTATTTAAAACGGGACTGTTACGTAAATCTCACTTATCCATATTGGAAAATAAACACGGGAGCAATATTCAGTTAGCTAAGGTTTTTAATAACGGGATTTTTAAGAAAAAGAATCATTTTTAATAACGGGATTCTTAAGAAAAAGAATCATTTGTTGATTTTACCACTTTTTCAATAGTTTGTAAATTTTACCACTTTCTAAATTACAAAAATTTGATTTAACATGCGTTTTATTTGTTATGTTTGGGTTTAGTCAGTTCTATTTATTCTTAGGGTTTAGTATTTGATATTAAGTACGTATTGTATTAAAAAAAATGAAAAATACGTATTTTTTTCTTCTTAAAAATAGTAAAATCCACAAATTATTCAAAAAATGGTATATCCAAAAAACTTTTTCAGAAAATGGCTTTTTTAACAAGAAGCCCTAAGAAAATTCCATAAGTTTCGAAGGCATATATTTTGAATATGCCATTTTTGCTAAAAGCTTATGGAGCCATTTTTGAACACTTAAAAAAGTCTATGTTTACAATTTTTATAACAAAGACTAAACTCTAGGAACAAATATAGGTTAATCACATGTTGAATTGTTTTTTGTAACCTAAAAAATTGCAAATCTGTAAGAATTTAGATAAAATGATAAAAATCCATAAATACCATTACCATCACAAAAAATGGCAAATCCATAATTGATTCTTTTAATAACAGCTCAATGTTGCTTTTTCTTCTCCCAATTTCTGAATTTCACATACGATACCTATTTAAATATGTAAGAACACATAATAGCCGATTCAAAAGACAATGAATAATAAATACTTATGTACTGATGGAACACATACTGACGTGCTCTGTCTTGTGGAAATCAATTACACTTTTTACTGATGTCAGGTAGTTATGTATTAATACATGGACTAGTGAATTGCAGCTAGAATGGTGCAAATTAAGTTTGTGGGAAGTTACGAACGTCCGTTTTCCTTTTGACGATTTGTCCTTTCTTTTAATAGTCACTTTCAATTTATTAAGTCAAATCGAGGGAACATTTTCTAATAACTTACTGTTTTGGAATAACCTTCTTTCAATTTATTCTAGCTATAGTTTGACGTTAGAACTAAAGATTGGAACGACAATGAGCAGACTAATAATGAGGTATCACTTTGAAATTTAATGATTTGAATAATGTGACGACTCTTTTAATTAATTATTGGTTTTAACCATTGTTCTTGAGTCTTTTTTAGAGTCAAAGAATGTTTTTGTGTCTTTAAGTCTTTTATCAAGTCTTGTAGATTTTGAGACATTCTGGAACAAATGAAGAGTTTGTCATCCTTTTAGATGATATGAGATAGAGGAGGGTGTTATTTTTCATTTCCAAATGGGTTGAAGGAAATTTAACGGTGTGAGTAAAAATTATTGTCAATTTACTGAAGACATTTCAAACTGGCTCGCAGATGAAGTAGCGATCAATATAACTTGGGTTGGTACATCATGGTACCGATCGTTATGGAGTCAAGACGCGATTGTAGAAGCCCAAAGCGACCAGAACATATTTCCCTGACCATATAAATCTAAAACTCGACTTATAGACATTAGTCTTAACCTCTCCACTCATTCTCTAGTTTGTAATGCTTATTGGAAGATTTTTTTTTTTTTTTTGTGAGAATATCTCTGTTCTTCTTGACAGCTGGAATGATTTCTAAACCCTTTTATCGTATTTGCAATTCAATTATTTGTTCTTCATATTTGATTGTTTTGCTCTCTAATTATATGGTTAAATAGTTTTCTACTGGTTTTTGGGGATTTCTAAAGGGATATTCATGGTTAATTAAATGTTATGTTGATTAGGAACAGATCATTTAGTTATTCACCTAGGTTTTTTAAATGCTTTATTTTAACCATTTAGATTTTGTTCTATTTTGTGTTCATGGTGGCAACATAAGTACTATTGAATTAATTGATCTATCCTAACTTCCTAAGTGAGCAAAGTGTCCTTAGCTTACGAAAGTTGATGTTAAAGCGTTTTGTGAACACTAATTGCTTGGGAAAAATGTCATAAAAAGCATGAACTTTGCAAAAGTGGTGGAAAAAACCATCATATTAACGACGTCGTTTTGCATTTTTAAAAAAATTACACTGAGAGGATTCGAACCACTAACCTCTAAAGCAGGAATGAAGGTGCTATAACCAACTAAGCTTAACCGTTTAATTGACATTGGAACACAAAGACATATACTTATCCATCTTATGTTGCCAGAGTCTTCTTCATCAACTTGGTCTTATTCACCAAGCTGGGCAAGTCTCCTTCTTCAACTTGGTCGTATTCACCAAGCTGACTCAAAAGTCAAAACCCTTGATTAGTTTCTTAATCTTCCAAATCTCAATGTTCATATTCGATTCTTCTGCCATTTTTTTGCTTCTCTCGAGGTCGGAGATGGAGAAGGAGAAACCAAAAGCAAATCCTCGACTACACAAAAATACAAAATCAAAGCAAATTTGAAAAAAAATGTGTACTTCCCAGTTGCTGAGAAGAAGACTCAAGCGACACACAATAGAAATAATTATAAGCGTTTGTGAAATAAACTCAATAAAACAATTTAGCACTGCTGGTTCCTTAGTGTATTTTCTCCGTAGAGGTAAGCAGTTTGAATCCCATTTATGTAGCATTTTAAAAAATTCAAAACGACATCGTTTTATAAAAAGCCTGAACTTTAAAAAAAGCATCAACTCTGAATTGCTTGCTTCAATTTCTATTTTTATAGTAAGAATTTTATCTCATGAGTCATTCATAAAAAATTAGCGTAAAGAATTTGATTCTTTAGGATCAAAGGGCTTATCAAAGGCAGTTAGAAAAGAAAAAACCTTAATCATCTGCAAGCGACTCTAGCTAAAAGTAAGCTTAATGATCAGTATACAAGTGGGCACAAGCACAAGACAAGACAAGACAAGCATTCATCGTAGTATATACAGACATTTTGCAACACATTCAAAACAAAAACGTCTCGTGAGTCACGTTCCTCAAACAGTATGCAGAACGTTTTTGTCATCAAAGGGTTTATCAAAGAGACAGAAAAGTCCCAAAATAAACTTAATTTACTCCACTACAAAGCAAAAACAATGTCAATATCTTTGGCTATTCCGTTTTGTTCTTTGTGTATTCTTGCTGCCAATCTCAACACATGATTTCTTTCTAGACGGAGGCACTAAAAGAACTCACTAAATAAGCTTTAAAATCATCTGACATAGCAAGTGAGTGCAGACGAAACATGTGAATCGCATGCCCAAAACATTCATTCCAGAGTGGCATACTAAAAAGAAAGAAAGGGATACCAACCAGATTCATTACGTGCATAACCTGTCAAACAGTAACAGATTTAGCACACACGAATTTATAAGACTTAGGCACAGTAAGAACCGCATCGGACCACTCGACTTTCCCCCAAATCTCCTCATCGTTGCGTTTTTCAAGTGAAATCTCTGCACAACAAATCATCTTCTTCTTAAACCCAAATCGCTGCACAGACTTGTCCCACAAAACAACCAGCTTACCACCATAATCTACTAATTTAACAAAAGAAGAATTAGCAGACTGAGGCAACCCTTCTAAACCCTCTAATCTTTTGGCACCTACTCCCTCCTGAGTCCCACTACGTGCTCTCCATCTAAGATATTCGCCACGGACATAATGATAGTCTACGCCATCTATTGTACAAAAAGAAACCCGACCCACAACCTTACGCAATCCTACACTTTTCCATGTCGAATCCTTTGGCTTAAAAGTCATACCACGCCAAGTAGAGTTTACTTTACGGTAAAAGTAAATAATTCCATCCATGTTTTTGAACTCCAATCTCCGTATGTTGGGCGGCACGGGATTCCAAGCTTGAGTCCCTGTGTTGTACACTTGAACGCAGTTCAAAGAATCTTGCTTTTCATACATTCCTGGCAAATACACATTCCCATCATGTGAAGTACGGGTGTGAGCTATTCTCATTCTTGGAGCTTCACGCCAAGTGTGAGTTCGACAGTCAAGGTACCACACGGATGGAGAATCATGTATATCTGCGCTAATGGCGTAAAGATCAGAACCAACCGCAATTAGACTTGACCATTCCACTGGAGGAGGAGAGTTGAGAATTCGGGTTGGAGCCAATAGATGAAGACTTGGATCCTCTTTCTTCTTCTTCTTCTTCTTGTTAATTAGGGTTTGATTAGGTTTCTTCCGGTAGAGAGTGAACCAGCGAGGGTTAGCTTCATGAGGGAAGCGTAAGCACACATAAAAGAAAAGTCCCGGTGCAGCCTAATAGGGTTCGGGTTTTGTATAGCTTCCGTGAAGCAAGGATCGATCTGAAGCTTTTGGAGACTAAGGAGAGGTTTGGGTAGTACGATCTCGAGACACGGGCTAAGATGCTCACTATCAAATCGTGTGGAAGTGACTGATTTGGGTTAGATTTCGGCGACGGTTCCGTCGTCTTTGGTGTCGGCGACTTGCTGGTCTTCTTCTTCCGCCAAAACATTGTCGCCGTTGGTAAAAGGAACCCAATCGATTTCTTCTCCGACTTGCAGAGACCAATTTTTTTTTACTTCACTTTACTTGTCCTTGGGGGCGCGTGCAGTTGGTATGTTCGGGTTGCGCGTGAGAAGCATGCCACATAATTAACATGAAGGGCGTATCTCAATAGTGGGCTTAATCATTTGCATTGAATCTTAATGGGCCTCAAAACAATAGTTTTTGAGCTTTCAAATCTTTTAAATCAACAAAAGTTGTTTTCTTTAAATTCGTTTAAGCCACATTGCTAAAGGTTCTCTGATCAATTATTTAGTTTTGGTTCGTGTCGGATTAGATCGATTAAAAAGTCGTGTTATCAGTTAAATACTGCGTTCATTATATTAGTCACAGTTGTTAATTTTTAATGAATTCATGAACTCGTCCGATCAAGTCGTGTTTAAATTGTATTGTTCAGGATTTGGTCTTTCCCATTACTCAATTAACCTTTCCATATAATAACCCTTTTGAAACCTTCGAGCATTCAGATTATCAGCTGTTTCAACTTTCAAGTTGATCAAGTTATTATATGTTCTACTGTCTATTTCTTACTTTTATGTATCTGTCACTTCAAATTGCTCAAAGTCTTCTCCTTTTTGTTAACACTAGTCTACATGTTTTGTTTAGCAAGGGGGCTTGTAAAATTTATTCTTGAATTTGTCATAACTTTGTGCAAACCACATGCTTTCTTCTTGTATGATATAATGTGATACAATCAGAAATAGAGAAAGAGAAAAATATATTCTTTGTGGTTATAATGAAGATGACCAGTTCAAAAATTAGAGTCTACATGATGATCCTGATTTTGCTTTTCTTTCACATTTGTTGTGTTTATGGGCTCACAAATGGCCCTGACGGTAAGTATATAGTTTAGATGATGATCATATTTTTTTATACATATATACATAGGAATTTTCAAAATCTTTGATTGAGTTTGAAAATTGGTGCAGCGACGGCTTTACAAGCTGTGAAGAGTGAATGGACCAAGTTTCCTAAGAATTGGGAAGGCTCTGATCCTTGTGGAACCAACTGGGTTGGAATTACATGTACCAATGACCGCATCGTTTCAATGTAACAGCTTATATCTATATCCTTTTGGTTGCTACTTTCCCCTTCAGACTTTAACATTGTGTTGTTGTTTGTGCAGATCATTAGGCAACCTTGACTTGGAAGGAAAGCTTTCTGCCGATATCGCAGCTTTGTCTGAATTGCAGATCTTGTATGTGTTGCTCTTCCTTTTCTACATAGAATTGGATTTTTTTCTTCCTCATCTGATGATCCAATGTTTTTATTTTAGGGATTTGACATCCAATCCTAATTTGACTGGACCGCTTCCACCAAATATTGGTAACCTCAAGAAGTTGATTACCTTGTAAGAAAAGCAAACAAGAACATAACCTATTTATAATCGCCTTTGTCTTATATATATGTAACGTCTATTTTAATTGATTTTTTTTTTCTTTACTTGTCCAGAAACCTTATGGGATGTGGTTTCAGTGGTCAAATCCCTGAGTCCATAGGATCTCTAGAACAACTTACAAGCCTGTAAGATACCAATGTTGCTTCCTAGTACTATAAACTGTCTCTACATCAATTCGTAATAATATATGTTAATTTTCCATATATATATATACAGCTCCCTAAATTCAAATAAATTCATTGGAACAATTCCGGCTTCCATTGGACGGCTATCGCAACTGTTTTGGTTAGATATAGCCGACAATCAAATCGAAGGAAAGCTCCCAGTTTCTAATGGGGCTTCTTCACCTGGACTTGACATGCTTCTTGAAGCTGGACATTTGTATATATAATTTCTAAATCTATCTGGTTCTTTTATGAGAGATTTTTTTAATATATAGACTAAGTACTAACTAATCTAGATATCTGATTCTCTCTCACTTTCTCTTGCAGCCATTTTGGAAATAACAAGCTTTCGGGTGATATCCCAGAGAAGCTCTTCAGCTCAAACATGACTTTGCAGCATGTGTAAGTTTCATAGTATATGTGAAAGCTGAGAGAGTTGCACCAGTTGAGATTGATAACTAAATAAATGAATTGCATTGCTTCTTGTTTTATTGATAGGTTATTTGATGGAAACCAGCTGACGGGGACAATACCGGAAAGCCTCAGCCTCGTTAAAACGCTCACGGTGTTGTAAGTAAAAATTTGTTTGTTCAAAATTTTTACTTATCTTAACTTGTTTAATCTCATATGTTTTCTTTTCTTACATGCAGACGCCTTGATAGGAATAAACTAACTGGAGAAATTCCTTCAAGTCTTAATAATCTCACAATTCTTCAAGAACTGTAAGTGAGAGAGCAAGTAAAGTTTTGTTGTGTGGTTTTTGGTAGATACATATGTACAAAGAAGTAAAATAATTTGTATTTGAATCCTTTTCAGGTACTTGGCCAATAACAGATTTACAGGCACTCTTCCAAATTTAACCAGGTTGACCAGTCTCTACACATTGTAAGTTTCTTTATTATTCTCTCCTATTTTTTNTTTTTTTTTTTTTTTTTTTTTTTTTTTTTTTTGCTTAATTTACCATCAGAAATGTTCATTATTAATCAATCTAATCTCATGATATGACTGTTCTGTTTCAGAGATGTGAGCAATAACCAATTGCAATTCTCTCTCATTCCATCTTGGATCTCTTCATTACGCTCCCTGTCAACATTGTATGCACCTATCTCTCTCTCACTCTCTTATACTATACAATTCTATGTATGCTTACAAAGCAACATTATCTTATACTTGGCAGAAGGATGGAAGCAATCCAACTTGAAGGCCCAATACCAATCTTCCTCTTCAGCCCTACTCAACTACAAACTGTGTGAGCAAACCAATACATGAAAATTAGAATTCAAGTTTTAAGCTGTGAAATCTATATTGACTAGATATGTCGTTTCTTGACATGGCAGTGTCCTAAAACGCAATCAGATAAACGCAACATTGGACTTTGGTATCAGCTATAGTAACCAGTTGGAGTTTGTGGATTTACAATACAACTACGTCACTGATTATAAACCATCAGCCAATAAACGCATCCAAGTAATGTATGTATATATCATATGGTCACAAATCAAGTTTTGAATTTGTCAATCATACGTTACTTATGTGTGCTTATATATCTACAGGTTAGCAGATAATCCGGTGTGCCAAGACGTGGCGAACCGGCTGAGTGAATACTGTAATGCAGTCCAACACAAGACCTCATTTTCTGCCCCTCAAATAAATTGTCCTCGCTGTGGTCAGGGCAAGGAACCAAGTCCAGCGTGCAAGTGTGTGTACCCAGTCACAGGAATACTCACCTTCAGGTCTCCTTCCTTCTCAGGGTATACCAACAATACCAACTTCAACATGCTCCAACAGGAGCTAGAGGGTTTCTTTAAGAAACCAAGTTACCCCGTGGAATCTGTGGCCATCAGAAACATAAGAGAGAATCCAACTGATCACCATCTTCTAATAGATATCTTGGTCTTTCCATCGAACATAGAAACATTTAATGAGACAGGAATGGATAGTGTTATTTCTGCATTTAGCACGCATACTTTTTCGCAACCCCCAATATATGGCCCTTACATTTTCGTAGCCGATCAGTACACTCCGTTCTCTGGTATGTTGTAACTTTGTCACACAATTATTAAAAAATTATTTCCATATTATTGATATGCTTTCCCCATTTGGCAACATATGTAGGAGATGCCAAGTCAGGAAACAAAGGCATTATCATCGGAGCAGCGGTTGGTGTTGCGGTTCTTCTGTTGTTGTTATCCATAGCGGGCATTTATGCTCTTAAACAGAGGAATAGAGCAGACAGAGCAACTGGTCGAAATAATCCTTTTGGTAAGAATATATATATTCTTTTACTACTATAAAAGATTCCTTTCTTGTATGATGAAAAGTATTCTAAATACTTTTCTTTTGAATGTTGTAGCCAAGTGGAATAAGAGTAAGAGTAGTATTGATGCTCCGCGGCTGATGGGAGCAAAAGCGTTTACTTTTGAAGAGTTGAAGAAATGCACTGACAATTTTTCAAAAGCAAATGATGTTGGAGGTGGAGGCTATGGCCAGGTTTGTGTTTTTGCAATCGCCTAACTGAAATAAGCAATGACGTTAAGTTGAACTTTAATCCCAATATGATGTTGAAACAGGTGTATAAAGGAATTCTTCCCTCTGGACAACTCATAGCAATTAAAAGAGCTCAACAAGGATCTTCGCAAGGAGAGTTAGAGTTTAAAACTGAGATTGAACTTCTTTCAAGAGTTCATCATAAAAACGTTGTCAAACTTTTGGGCTTCTGCTTTGATCGAAGTGAGCAAATGCTCATTTACGAGTACATTCCAAATGGCTCTCTTACAGATAGTCTATCAGGTAATACCAAACCTTTATCTTCCTTTCAGGAATTAGGATTTTTTTTTTTTTTTTGGTGCTGAATTTTATGATAATCCAGGGAAGAGTGGAATTAGACTAGACTGGACAAGAAGGCTTAGAATAGCACTTGGGTCAGGCAAAGGTCTTGCTTATCTTCATGAGCTTGCTGATCCTCCAATTATACATAGAGATATCAAATCAAATAACATATTACTTGATGAAAGTCTAACCGCAAAGGTTGCCGACTTTGGCCTTTCCAAACTTGTTGGAGACCCCGAGAAAGTTCATGTGACAACACAAGTGAAAGGAACATTGGTGAGTAAAGAATAATTAAATAATCCTCCTTTTTAAAATTTTCTAGTCTTAAAGACATTTTAACTCATAGATTCTTTGGAATTAGGGGTACTTGGATCCTGAGTACTACATGACAAATCAGTTGACAGAGAAGAGTGATGTGTACGGGTTTGGTGTTGTGATGCTTGAGCTACTAACCGGTAAAAGTCCTATAGAGAGAGGCAAATACGTGGTGAGAGAGGTGAAGATGAAGATGAATACATCGAGTGATTTGTATGACCTACAAGAATTGTTGGACACGACGATTATCAGCACCAGCGGGAATTTGAAAGGGTTTGAAAAGTATGTCGATCTAGCACTAAGGTGTGTGGAGGAGGAAGGTGTGAATAGACCAACGATGGGTGAGGTTGTGAAAGAGATTGAGAACATAATGCACTTTGCAGGGGTAAACCCGAACATCGATTCAGCCGCGAGTTCGAGAACATACGAGGATGCAAGCAAAGGATCTGGTAATCCTTATGGCAATGACTCATTTTAATACAGTGCGGATTTCCCATCTTCAACACTCGAGCCCCAATAACTCATTATGTCTTTTGATTTTAATTGTTTGGTTATTTCCTAAGTGATTTACTTGAAATGCCTTGTCAATGAGGACTTGCATGATTTGATTTGTACTTTTATCTCTTTGCTTTTTAATGGAGATGATCTATATATATGTATTGTGTGTTTCCCTGAGTTTATCCATGTTTTAAATCAATTTGCATAAGTATAATTTGGTCTTTTCATGTTGGGCATTATGGTTGTTGTGGATCTGATTTAAATTCCGGTTTGAGAAATTGCATGAGCTAGTAAGATAAAAGAAAACCCATTTTTTGAACATGATATTCAATGGAAGCGTTTTTTAGTTATGTGACATAACTTATGTCCATAAAACTAGAGCTAAAAAGGTTGACGTGGTCAGCACTCAGCACGATCATAAAGTTAACAACGAAACAGTACGTGTAATACTAAAGAAATTCAAACGTAAGGAAATCTTAGAAAACACAGAAAATAGAAAGGAAAAATATTACATGAAAAATGATAAATAATAAAATATCACGTGGATCATAGAGGAGTAAAATGCTTTTAAAGATGTCCTAAGCAACCACTTCTATGTTGAACTGGTCATCGAGGGACTATTTTTAGACTCCATCATACCTACACTTCATATATAAACAATATGTTGATGCATGTAAGTTTCATACAATTTTTTTTTTTCTCGTTCGTCGTATTTATCTTCTTTTACGATTTTTTTAATATATATTTTGCATCAGTCGCATCTTGCTTTTTTTTTTGGGTTAAAATCTCATTTATTTGACTATTTTATTTGATATGTATTAAAAATTGTAATATGTGTTTTTATTTTATATAAAAAAATAAATACTGGTATATCTTAAATTATCTCATTATAGAACGAAAATATAGTTATATATATATTTATATTTTGTTAATTATTTTATGAAAAATAGCAAATAAAAATAACTAAGAGATTTTTAAAAATAATTATTTAGTTCTAGATGTAACTAAGACAGTTAGACCACTCAGAAAAAAACCATTAACATAAAAACTAACAAAGTTATACGGAAATGCAATATTTAGAAAACGAATACTACTAATTGGTTAATCATTTGGGTTGCAAAAAAAAACTATAGTTAATCAGGGTGGGAGTATTGGTCAATGTATCCTCAAAACCATCAGCATTTTCACTGCTGCGATTAGTATTATAATCTCAAGTAGGTAAATGCTTGTGCTGATTTTTTCCTTGTTGTTAAAAAACTATTTCGTTGACCAAGACTCTTCCACAAATCATATATGTAATGTTTTTAGTTTGGAGATTTTGTAATTACTTTGAAGTTTGAAATCATCAATGTGTGTGTTCTGTGTTCAATACATTAAACTATATTCATAACCATGCTGTCGCACGGGGTAAAGTTTTAGTTTTCGTCACGATAACTTATCATGTTAGTTCTTGTTTTGATCCAAAAGTATCGAAATATTCGATTTGAAACATATTAATTTTTTTTTCTTTCCAAACCTTCCATTAATAGCATTCTCATCTGTTTCAAGTTGAACTAGTTCCCATTTTTAAAATTGGTCCACTGCCAATTTCTACTATATTTATATGTTTTTAATTAAATTAGTGAAAAGTCTTCTTCATTTTGTTAATATTATTATGTAGATGTTTTGTTAGCAAGGAGGCTGTATTTTTTATTATAGATTTCGTAACAACGTCTCCAGAACACAAGCTTTCTTATTGAATGATTTTGAGATACAGTTAGAAGGAGAGTAAGAGAAAAGGGAGTCGTTGTGGGTTTTGAAGATGAGTTCAAGAACTGGAGCCTTTATGCTCCTGATCTTGCTTTTCTTCCAAATTAGTTCTGTATCTGCGCTCACAAACAGTATAGACGGTAAGTATAGTTGGATGATGATCATAATTTTTCAGATATAGGAATTACAAAATGGTTGATATGAGTTTCAAAATCTGTGTAGCTGTTGCTTTACTAGCTCTAAAGAGTGAGTTGGCCGGGACTCCTAAGAATTGGAAAGGCTTTGATCCTTGTGGAGCCAATTGGGTTGGAATTTCGTGTAGCAATGGTCGCGTTGTTAACATGTAAGTATGTAACATCTTGTATATCTTATATTTTTGCTACTTTTTCAAGGAATCATCTGGTAGACATTAGCGTTGTGTTGTTGCTTTGTTGCAGATCACTAGGCAACCTTAACTTGCAAGGAAAGCTTCCTGCCGATATTTCAACGTTGTCTGAATTGATGACCCTGTAGGTCTTTCTTCTTCTCTTCTTCCTCTGCATAGAAATGTTTTTGTTTTCCATAATCTTATGATCTAATGTTTGTAGGGATTTGACATCCAATTCTAATATGACTGGACCGCTTCCACCAAATATCGGTAACCTCAAGAAGTTGACAGAGTTGTAAGCTAACAAAATCATGAACATTAGATCACTAGGCAACCTTAACTTGCAACCGCCTTGTCTCACACATATTTTAACGAACTCCTTTTTTTTTTCTCCAGAAATCTTATGGGATGTGGTTTCGATGGTCAAATCCCTGAGTCCATAGGAAATCTTGAAAAACTTACAAAACTGTAAGATGTGGTTGCCTCCTATTATATAATCGGTCTCTTTTACAATGGAGTCTCTAACACCATAAAGTATCAAATTTTGTCTCCTTTATACAGCTCCCTGAATTCAAATAAGTTCAATGGAAAAATTCCGGCTTCCATGGGACGGTTATCGAAACTATATTGGTTTGATATAGCTGACAATCAGATCGAAGGAGAGATTCCAGTTTCTAATGGGAGTTCATCACCTGGACTTGACATGCTTCTTCAAACTGTGCATTTGTATATATAAACCAAAATCTTTCCATTTCTTTTAATATAATCACTCATTTTAATATAAGTACAAGTTCATCTGACTCTCCTTCACTTTCTCTTGTAGTCATTTTGGGAAAAACAAGCTTTCAGGGAAGATCCCAAAAGAACTTTTCACCTCAAACATGACTTTGAAACATTTGTACGCTTCACATTACATATTAAGCTGGGAGTTTGTATATGTTGAGAGTAGTAACTAAATAAGTGATTACATTGTTTGTTGTTTTATCGACAGGCTCTTCGATGGAAACTTATTCACAGGCGAAATCCCAGAGAGCCTCAGTCTCGTTAAAACATTGGTTGTATTGTAAGTAATAGGAAGAGATTTATCAAAAAAAATTTGTTTCTTTTAACTTTCTTAAATCATATTTGTTGTTTTCTTTGTGACAGACGTCTTGATAGGAACAGACTAAGTGGAGAAATACCTCCAAGTCTGAATAACCTCACAAATCTTCAAGAACTGTAAGTGAGCAAACAAAAGATTTGTTTTGTATTTGTAAAAAATAAATGAAAAGAAGTAAAAGAGTTTGTAGTTGAATACGTTTCAGGTACTTGTCCAACAACAAATTTACAGGTACTATTCCAGTTTTAACAAGCTTGACCACTCTCTTCACATTGTAAGTTCCTATCTTATTCTTCCTAATTTGTTGCTCAATTTAGAAACCTTCACTCTCAAGCAATCTTATACCATCATGTGATTGTTTTTTTACCAGAGATGTGAGCAATAACCGATTTACCTCCTCATTCCTTCCATCATGGATTTCTTCAAGCAACCTAACAACATTGTGTGACCCCTTTTGATATATATACATATAAATTTGTATCGTGTATGCTTATCGCTTACGAAAAATATATGGTTTTATAATTGGCAGAAGGATGGAAGGTATCCAACTTCAAGGTCAAGTACCAATCTCCCTCTTCAACCCTCCTAGTAGTTTGGAGACTGTGTGAGTAAAACAAATCAAGAAACTTTGATTAAGAATTAGTCGTTTAAAGTTGTGAAATCTGTACTAAATAATAGTGATTTTTTTTTTTTGACTAATTGCAGTATCCTAAAGCGCAATTGGCTTAACGAGACACTCGACTTTGGTACTAGCAAAAGTTTGCGGTTTGTGGATTTACAATACAATGACATAACTGAGTATAAACAACCAGCTAAGAAAGACCTTAAAGTAATGTATGTATATATCCTTGTCACAAAACCAAAATGACTTCTTTGCTCATTCAATTACTTATGATCAATGGTTTATGGTTATATACATACATCTACAGCTTGGCAAATAATCCAGTGTGTCCGGAGGTGGAGAACCCACCGGATGAATACTGCAAAGTAGTCAAACTAAGTTCCTCATTTTTTGCTCCTAAGAGAAAAGAAAACTGTCATCGACAATGTGGCCAGGACAGAAATTTGACTGCAATCACGTGCCGGTGTGCGTATCCAGCCTCAGGGATACTCACCTTTAGATCGCCTTCATTCTCAGGGTTTTCAGACGACAGCAACTTCGAATTGCTTTATAACAACCTAACAGGTTTCTTTAACAATTCCAATTATCGAGTGGAGTCGGTGTCCATAGGAAATATAAGAGAGGATGAAACTGAGCATCATCTTCTAATTGATCTCTTGATCTTCCCATTAAAGGAAGAAAGGTTTAATGAGACCGGAATGGATAGCGTTATTTCCAGGTTTAGCACACAGACTTATAAGCCTCCTGACAGGTTTGGCCCTTACATATTCAAAGCCAATAAGTACGATAAGTTCCCAGGTATGATAAAAACAGTTATACAATTTACATACAATTTAACCGGATCTAAACCTGGTTCTATATATGACTCTCACTTACCTCTGCTTGTTTTGCTACAGATGAAAAAGGTTTAAAGTCGTCACACATCATCGGAGCTATACTTGGTGCTGCTGTTTTTCTGTTGTTGCTAATGATAGCTGGGATTTATGCTCTCAAGCAGAAGAAGAGAGCAGAGAGAGCAAATGATCAAATTAATCCTTTTGGTAAGAACTAAAAAGAAGAGGTTCTTTTTGTATTTACTTCAAAGAAAGACTGGTGAAATGCTAACAACTTCTCTTTCGTGTGTTACAGCCAAGTGGGATGCCAATCAGAACAGTGTCGATGCTCCGCAGCTCATGGGAGTAAAAGCATTTACATTTGAAGAGATGAGGAAATGCGCTAACAACTTTTCAATGGCAAATGATGTTGGTGGTGGAGGTTATGGCCAGGTTTGTGCCTTTTGTAATAGCTTCAACTGAAATAACTTGAATTATGTTCTCACAGACTGATGGTGAAACAGGTGTACAAAGGGATTCTTCCCTCAGGGCAACTCATAGCAATTAAAAGAGCACAACCAGGATCTTTACAAGGAGCGTTGGAGTTTAAAACTGAGATCGAGCTTCTTTCAAGGGTCCATCATAAAAACGTTGTCAAACTCTTAGGCTTTTGCTTTGATCGAGGTGAACAAATGCTTGTCTATGAGTACATTCCAAATGGTTCTCTAAGAGATAGTCTATCAGGTAATTAACATCAAATTCTTTTATTCCTTTGAAGAATTTAGATAGTTATTTTGTACTGAACTAGACAAAAATTGTAGGGAAAAATGGGATTAGACTTGATTGGACAAGAAGGCTTAGAATAGCACTTGGCTCAGGGAAAGGCTTGGCTTATCTTCATGAGCTTGCTGATCCTCCAATTATACACAGAGACGTCAAATCAAGTAATATATTACTTGATGAAAGTCTAGCTGCAAAGGTTGCTGATTTTGGCCTCTCCCAACTTGTGGAAGAAGCTGAGAAAGCTAGTGTTACCGCACAAGTGAAAGGAACCATGGTGAGTAGAGAAAAAATATTCCTCCATCCTCTCTTTTCCCAAATATATTTTAAACTCACAGTATTTTTGGAATTAGGGCTATTTGGATCCTGAGTACTTCATGACGAGTCAATTGACAGAGAAAAGTGATGTGTATGGGTTTGGGGTGATGATGTTGGAGCTATTAACCGGTGAAATTCCGATAGTGAATGGTAAATATGTGGTGAAAGAGGTGAAGATGAAGATGAATAAATCAAAGAAATTGTACGACCTACAAGAATTGTTGGACACTACCATCATTTCAACCAACGAGAATCTTAAAGGATTCGAAAAGTTCGTAGACTTGGCTCTAATATGCGTGGATCAAGAAGGAGTGAAGAGGCCATCGATGAATGAGGTTGTAAAAGAAATTGAGTACATAATGCAACATGCAGGATTATATCCTAACGTAGATTCAGCTGCAAGTTCAAGAACGTATGATGAAGCAAGCAAAGGATCCGGGGATCTTTATAGAAACAACTCGTTTGAGTATAGTGCAAGTTTCCCAACTACAAAACTCGAACCCCATTGATAAGTCCGGATGCTACACCAAAAGGCCAAGATTTATGCTTTGTCAAATTAGGCACGTGTGCTTCAGATGTCAAAATTGGCTACAATTCTTGATGTATCCAAAATAATTGGAGTTTCTTGCCAAATTTTTCAGAATACTAAAATGCCCTCAATTAAACTACATATTTTATAAAGAATTATCATTTTAAGTCAAAATGGAGAAAAACAGAAGTTTATGCCTGCCTACAATGTTGAATTGCATTGTAACGCCAAGATTTTAAAATCACAACTTATGTTCTAAGGGGTGTATTGAATTTGATATTTTAAGAGATTTGCTGGGATTTTAATATTTTAGAATTTTGAGAGATCTAGAGTGTAATTTTAGGAGATTTGGTTATTGAATTTGAGATTTTAGGATTTGGTGAGATTTGAGTTTTGAAATTTGTTAAGATTTGATTATTGAATTTTAGGTGATTTTGATTTTAATTTTTTTTTTTTAAAGAGCAACTTCGAATGTCGTATTTGATGTTTTATTGAAAGAAGTAGGTCTCTTGTTTCAGTTGCCATCACCTTCTACAAGCTCCTCCAAGTGATCATTTCAAAAGATGATGATGAGAAAGCTCATATGTCCATGACTATGTATATGGTAAACTGAAGGTTTTGATCGGCACCATTGACGGAAGCTCCGCTGCGGAGGTGGCTGAGACATGGAGAGCGACGGTGGAGACGATCCGATCAGAGTTTTATCTCCGACGAGACTCTCCTCATGATCGTAGATGGTTTTAGATCAATGTCTACGTCGAGAATCATTCCTAGGTTCACAAGACTCCTCACTAAAATGGTCAATGGATTATGGTCAGCCTTAATTATGATCTAACAAAAGCGATCGTTTCGGTTTCTTTGTCAGGGTCTCTTGTGATCAGACGCTCATGAGACAACCTGCCTTACGGTTAGGAATCATGATTTACTGGGCGATATTGCATGCTCTATGTCGAAGAATTTTTTTTTTCAAAATTTCACCTTTTAAGGTGGGATTTTGTAAGACATATTTTTTAACTAGAAATGTTAGAAAAAATCTTCTAAAATCTCATTCAGTAGCTTTTTATTAACAGTAGATTTGAGGTGAGATTTATAAATTATTGATTGAATAACAAGAGATTCTAAATGATTTTTATAAATTTCACATTCAATAACATAAGATTTCAGATGATTTTTTAAAATCATCAATTAGATAACAAGGGATTTCAGAATATTCTAACATCTCCTAAAATATCAAGTTCAATTAAATTTCTTTGTTAATGTTCTATTTTGGACTGATTTGAAAAAACAAAAAAAACTTAAATCATAAGATTGAATAAAACAAAAAATTTGTTTGTTATATTATACTAAGGCATAAGTTGCCACAATATTTGGTAATTTTTTTTGTCAACAACTTTATTTATATTGATAATGATTGTTACTTGTGGCTGTAGAAACTTTGTTTGTAAATACTTTGCTGTTATAAATTTGGCTGCAGAGATTTTGGATTGTTAAAAAAATATTTTAAAAGCTAAAACTGTTATTTTTTACTATTATATATAATTTTATAAATATATATCATGATAATTATTAATGCATATGTAATATAGTGACAAAAAAATAAATTTTATTAATAATAAAAATTGATAATCTTTTTTTTTGATGATGAAACTAATAATTTTGTGAAGAGAAATGTATATCAACAGGAAAAAAAAATGATGATAACTAATCATATACATAAAAGTAAGGTTTTACTCTCTCCTTATTGGTCCACTTGACAATGTAACTTTAACAAAAAAAAATATTTATATTAAAATACAAAATTAAAAAACATTTAATTTTGACATTTAATTATAATAAATGTGAGTTAAATGTCAAGATTAAATGTTTTTTAATTTGTATTTTAATATAAATATATATATTTTTTGTTAAAGTTGCATTGCCAAGTGGACCAATAAGGAGAGAGTAAAACCTTACTTTTATGTATATGATTTATTATAAAACTGAAATCATATAAATTATGCATTAATTTTATTTCTCCATTCAATTGTATTGAAACAAAATCAATTGTATTGAAACAAAAAAATAAATTAGAATTGTAACTCCCATTTTTCTAAATGTAATTTTCCATCTCATTCTCTTAATTAGTCTATCATTCTTTCATTCTCTCGTCCTCTTTCACTATATCTCAATTTTTTTTTTTGTGTTTTTTTTTATTGTTGTTGTATGGGTTAAAAAAAATAATTCAAATATCATTGTAAAAACTTAATTCTAAATTTTAATTTTAGAGTTTGTATGATATGTATATCTTACATAGTTTTTTTTTAATGTTTTAAAAGGTTTATCTCTATTGTCCATTTTAGATTAGCATCTTATAAGTTATTATTTTTCATACTTATCTACAATATTCACCACACAATAAGGTCATTAAGTTGAAATGATCCATATATAATTCTTTATTATGTACTCCGGTTATCTCACATATCCATGTATCATTTTTAATAATTTATAAAGATCAATATAATATTTAAAGATCAATATAATTATCCATTTCTAAAGTCTATTTTGTTTTGTAAAGTCTATCAAATCTATTTATAAAGTCTATTTTGTTTTGTGATCCAATAGATAAATATGTAAAGATTAATATAATATTTATTTTATATATGATTTGAGGTTTTTGAAAACAAAAAGAACTTAATTAAAAAAATTTGGTCTTTGTGATTTAATCAAAATGAAGAATGATCCCAAAAGAAATCATATTTAACTGGAAGTGAAATATAAAAAATAATATAATTTTTAAAATACAATTTAACTAAATTCTCTAAAGATGAAACCATTATTATGAAATCTAGCACTATAAATTAAATTTATGAGTGAAAAACAAAAAAAAAAAGAAAAAAAAAGAAATAAAAAAAAAGATAGAAGTTATCCTTGGGGTTTTAAAATCTTTAGATTGAAGTTCATATAATTTTATAAGAAAACTAATTTAGTTTGTCACTTGAAAAGTAATATTTTCAATTTGAAATATTATGTGTGAGTGTTGAGTTTATATCAACAAAACAACCAAATTATGTGAATTTTGATTGGGCCACTTGGCATTCCGTTTCTTTTAAGTTAAAAAAAACTAAAATATTTATTTATAATTAACTCACTTTTAAAGGCATGTAACTCTATTTAACTCTACATTTAACTCAAATGTAACTCCTACCAATATTCTACATTAATTCATTCTTCCTACTAATTTATTTATCTTTCAACAGAAAATGTTTTTTTTTGTTAAATTTAAATATTTTTTAATTATTTTGGGTAGGTAAACTTATAGTCACATATATATATATAATAATAATAATTATACAAAAGATTAGTTCATGAGAGCCAATAAGGTGGAAAGTTGTTTACATACAAAACATGGTGTGGACTTATACGCGCCTTACGCGCTAAAGCGTCTGCACGTACATTCAAATTTCTAGGAATAAAAGATAAAGAGAAAGAAGTAAACTACTCCCTGTCAATCTTGATATCGGCGAGGTACGTCGAGAAAGCCGACCAGTTTTGAGGAGAAGACACCATCTTCACCAAGTCTGAACAGTCAGTATAGAAAGCCATGTCCCGGTAGTCATGTCCAATCATGCAACGCATAGCCCAGATGAAAGCTTCTACTTCAGCATGTAAAGGGGAGAGACTTCATCGGAAATTGGTAGCTCCCATAATGTGCGAAGAATCTTGAGACGCCGTACAAAGCCATCCTGCACCTGCAAACGTGTCACCGGCCTTCCAAGATCCATCAACAAAACACCAATGACCCGAGTAAAGGGTAGAAAGGGGAGCTGCAGCCACCCTCACCCGAGGGTTAGAAACAACGGGATCAGAGGGGAGATCCTCACTCTGACCCTCTTCCTGTTCCTGTTGCCAAGATAACGCCTCACCTTTTGCTACCCTGAAAATCTCCCCAGGCTGCTCATCCTTATTTTCGAAAACCCATGCATTTCTGGCTTTCCATATATACCACATAACCCAGGGGAAATCAGATGCTTGAGAAACCGGATTTTTTGAGCCTAAAAAATGATCCATATTTGCATACAAAGAGTCCGTAGGAAAAGAAATTGGCCCCACCGGAACATGAGATAAGGCCCACACTTGCCGAGCCGATGGACAAACAAAAATAGCATGATTTATTGTTTCGTCATCAGCCCCACACCGTGAACAACCCAAATCACACGCTATACCCCACCGTCTCAAATTAAACGAGACGGAAAGACAGCCAGACAAAACTTGCCGCATAAAATGTTGTATTTTAGGTGGGCATTTAACCTGCCAAACACTGGCCAAAATAGGGGTAATCTCTGGACCACACCCTAGAACCTGAAAGGTCCGCGGTGCTGCCCTGCGTGCCGTATGATACCCAGACTTAACCGTATACTTCCCAGACTTTGTAAAGTGCCACCCTAGGGAGTCTGCCGATGGGCAGCTCCCTAAGGGTAAAGCCCCTATCAAGTCGACATCCATCAGATCAAAATGCTCATGAAGCAAATCCATATGCCAGGAATTCGTTTGACGATCAATGAAATGAGTTAGTTGGAGAGAAGGGTCCGCAAAGGGACCCTTACTTAAAACTGGTCTTGGGGATTGAGCCGGAATCCAGGGATCAGTCCATATAGAAATGGTTTCCCCATAGCCCACTCTTTTAATGAGCCCTTTGTGTACTAAAGATCTAGCGGATACAATACTCCTCCACCCATATGATGGAGAGTATGACCTAATCGGTTCCATTGGATTGGAGTTCCGATAGTACCTACCTTTGAAAACCATGGCAAACAGTGAGTCCGGAAACTCAATCAGTCGCCATAATTGCTTAGCCAGCAAAGCCGAATTAAAATCGTCCACATTCCTAAACCCCAAACCGCCTAGTTGCTTACTACAACTTAAGTTCTCTCATGCAAGCCAATGCATTCCCCCTGACTGACCATTTGTACTCCACCAAAAATTCACCACTGCACTAGTAAGTTTGGATGTGATCGTTTTCGGTATCCGAAAGCAAGACATCACAAAAGTTGGAACAGCAGTCGCAACAGACTTAATCATCACCTCTTTCCCTCCTTTTGATAGTAACTTTTCCGTCCAACCATTTGTCCGATTTTGGAGTTTATCCCGAACAAAAGAGAAGACATGTGTTTTAGACCCACCTAAACTCTCAGGTAAACCTAGATATGAACCCATTCCGCCCAAATTGGTTATTCGAAGAACCCCCTGCATCTCCGTTCGTACCCCCTCATCAACCGTATGACCAAACTGTACCGAAGACTTTGCAAAATTAATTTGCTGTCCTGAGACGGCCTCATACTTCTTTAAAATATCCAAGATAGCTCCACATTGTTCCTTTTCAACCTTACAAAAAAATAAACTGTCATCCGCAAAAAACAGGTGCGTGATTGGTGGACATTTGTTGGCCACCTTAATCCCAGTGATCAACTTATCCATCTCTGCTTTCCAGATATTAGCAATTAAAACTTCCGTACATAAAATAAATAGATAAGGAGATAACAGGTCTCCTTGCCGTAGCCCCCGCTCAGGAATAATCAATCCATTTGGTTGGCCATTGAGAAGAACTTTATACTCAACCGATGTAACACAAAACATGATCCAAGAGATCCAAGTCTCCGCGAACCCCATTTTTTGAAGTAGCGCCTCAACAAAAGCCCACTCTACCCTATCATACGCCTTGCTCATATCTGGTTTTATAGCCATAAATTTCCCCTTACAAGACGAATTAGTTCGTAAACCATGAAACATCTCCTGAGCAATCAAGATATTATCGGAAATCAGTCGGCCTGGAACAAAAGCCGATTGAGTTTCCAAAATATGATCCAGTAGAACCGTTTTAAGCCGCTGGCACAAGATTTTCGAAATAATCTTATATCCCACATTACACAGACTAATAGGGCGCAATTCTGTCATTCGGGTTGGCTTTGCCACCTTTGGAATTATCAAAAACCCCTTCGACAAAAAACCGATTGACTAAAGACAGAAGATCATTTTTGACAACCAACCATGCTTTCTGGAAGAACAAAGCTGTCATCCCATCCGGGCCGGGAGCTTTATCCGGATGCATCATAAAAAGAGCCCTCTTTACCTCAGCCTCTGTAGTTGGGCCAATAAAATGCGCATTCACCTCATCCGTAATTACCGTTTTAACCTCACTTATGGCATCCTCAAAATCAACCGGATTAATGGAGGTAAACAAATCCTCAAAATACGACACCGCTGTACTACAGATCGCAACATCCTCTATAGATCAAACATTATGCTTGTCATACAGAACAGTGATTCGATTACGTGCCCGTCTCTGCTTAGTTTGTGCATGGACATACTTAATATTCTTATCCCCCACCCGCCTCCATCGATTCCGGCTCTTCAAATACCAATATACTTCCTCATCCCGATATGCCTCTCGCAGTCGGGCATTTAAATCCGAAATGACACTCGGAGGAGATGCATCATCTGTCTGAGCGACATCCAATTGGCATTTCAAATCCTCAATCGTATCCCTACTGAAAGGAATTTGCGGTTTGCGCCACCGAGAGATCTCCCGCCGATAATTCACAATTCTGTCCACAAACTTGGTCAACCCCTGATCAGGAGCACCATCCCAACCATACGAAATCACATCCATCAAACCTTCCTTCCCAACCCAGCGACGATCAAAAATAAAACTCCTCCGCCCCCGCGGTCGCTTAGCGCCTATACTCACCACAAGAGGCTTATGATCAGACGAAACCATGGGCAAGTATTCTTTAACCGTATCAGGAAACAGATCATGCCAATCCTCATTACCCAAAGCCCTGTCCAACCTACAACGTATTGGTTTTTTATCCGTCACCCTTGCCAAGACAAAAAGTCCCCAAGATAGGGAAATTCCAAAACCACAATCTTGAATCATTCCATTAAAAGCAAGAAAAGAAGAAGCATGACAGATTTTTCCACCACGTTTTTCGTGATTTCCTTTTAATTCATTAAAATCACCAATAACAAAACAAGGAGTTGTTCTTGAAGAACTGATCCTTAATAGCCGTTCCCAAACCATTTCGCGGTTCTTAGGGACCGGATCGCCATAAAAAAATGTTAAATTAATTGTGTGTCCTTTGTAAACCGCCTCCACATCAATCAATCTATTTGACTCAAATAAAATTGAAACATGAACTCCTCTTGATTATAGAAAAGAGCCCCAATCGGTTCCACTGTCTTTAAAATTTTATAGCCAAAATGGCCTACAAATTTTTATATTTCTTTAAACTTGAAATGAGGAATATTTTATACACAATAATTTTATACGTAGTTACTAAATTTAATGACATTAAGAAAAACTCTTTAAATCAATTATTAACCTCTATAAACCATGATAAACATAGATTCACTCATATTAGAAAAATGTTTAAATTTCTATATTATTATTTATATTAATATAGCTTATCAATTTGTAATAATTTATTTAGTAATTGTTAATTTTTGTTCTATAGAAAAAATTATATGTTTTAATTTTTGTATAATAAATAACCATACCAGAAAAATGTTGACATAAGTGTAGGGTTTAACTTGCACCATCATTTCTACAAGAAATTTAGAGATTCATATTTTAGTAGAGAAAAAAAAAATATTTCTTTGATAATATTGTTAAAAAAAAATTAAAGAACATCATTTAATTTTAGGTCCAATTGGTTTAGGAGCTTCGAGAATTATGTTTGGCAACCAGGAGTTGTTTCTACTAGCCCAAGGTGAAGAAATCATACAGCTCATGTTGTTTCTCATCAGCAAATTGGACCAAGGAGTCAAAAAAAGAGAAGATCAATGAAACACTTAATGGGTCAATTCAAGACTTTATGGCCAAAGAGAGAATGAAAAATTCTATTGAGGATAATGTCTGTCAAGTCCAACCTACTTTGAGCCTAATTCAAGTCCAAGAAAGCCTAAAATAATCCCTTTATTTTGTGGTCAAATAGGAATGACAAAAATGAAGATCAAGAGTCACTTTGGAAGAAGGGAAATACCAAGAGTTGGATCTTCATTCAAATTACGATCTTTCTTATTTTTTAATTTTCAAGAATAATTAATACTTGGCTTTGTTACCAAGTTTCTTATCTCTTTATAAACACATGTAATCTCATTTGAGAATGAATCCAAGAAATCTTTTATCGTTTATTTGAGAGTGGAAAACTCTTTTGTTCTTTTCGGATTCTCCTTGGTGGGTTACATCAAAGAGATTTTGGTATATCAAGTGATTCTGCCGCACTTTACGTTGTCATTCATTAGCTTTGGATTGAGATGTCGTTACAAGAGAGTCTAAGGCACAAGAATTTTCAGGATTCGTCTCACGCCTTGTCATCTGTCTTTGCGAAGCTTCTATCTAAAGTTCTACCGCCTTGCTTTGTTTGGTTTGTTTTAAGAGAGTTTGGGGCATAAGGATTTTTGAGTTTATCTCACGCCTTATCATCCAGCTTCGTGAGCCATCGAAGTTCTAGGATTATCAGTCTACCTACCTTAGAGCGTCGATTCCTTGGGAGAATCACATCAAGTGGTATTAGAGTCCTCTCAAAGACTTATGGTATTCCTCTAATCAAAACCTTTCATCTTCTCATCTATCCATCTTTTCATCTTCTATCTTTTTATCTTCTTTCTTTCATTTTCAGATCTTCTATCTTTTCATCTTCTATCTTTTTATCTTCTTTCTTCCATCTTCTATCTTTTTATCTTCTATCTATTCATCTTCTTTTATAAAAAAAAACCACCAAAAAATATAACATAAAAAAAACAAAAGAAAAAAAAATGTCTAATGATCGACAAGTTCAAGAACTTATGTGAGAAACGCGACGGTTATAGAGGGTTGAGATTAATGCCCTCTACGAGAGGTTAGATGAAGTTGAGGCAGAGGCACAACAGGGACAACCACAAATTTTGCATCATAGCAGAGAAAGAGATCGACCTATGCATCACATAAATGAAGTAGAGGACTACTACAGCCAAAGAGGCAATTCGTCTAGTGAGGGTCAACGGCGTCCGAGATGAAACAGAGAGGCTAAAGAAATAAATGATGATGATTTAAGAGGAATCAAGCTGAAAATAACGCCATTCTATGGAAAGAATGATCCAGTTGCTTACTGGGAGTGGAAAAAGAAAATGGAATTAGTTTTTAGATGTCAAGACTATTCGGACCGCAAGAAGGTTCAAGTGGTTGCTACAGAGTTTTATGATCATGCAATCAATTGTTGGTATCAACTGGTTACTATAAGGATGCACCACCAAGAATGGCCTGTTGACATATGGGATGAAATGAAAGCAGTCATGAGAAAGAGATTTGTGCCCAACCATTATCACCAAGAGTTACACCAAAGACGACAAAGGTTATCTGAGAGAAGTAGAAGCATGGAGGATATGTTGCCCAAGGATGATTTGGTTGAGAAACAACTCAAGAGGAGCAATAAAACATATCAAGCTTATGGTTTGAGTTCATCAACCTTGAAATCAAGCTATTATATGGATGAAAAGACAACCCAAAAATGGAGCATTGAAGCAAAGCCTACTACTACCTCCAAAGAAACAAGAGGTAAAGCTGAAGCTTCTTGTACGTGTACTTGTGATGTATTGTGTGTTAAGTGCCAAGAGAGATGTCATTATTCAAATAAATGTCCTAATCGAAGAACAATGGTGCTTACCAAAAATTGTGAGCTAGAAACTGAAGCTGAAATGGAAGCTGAGGAACCAAAGCACAAAGAGGTCTACAAAGATCAGATTGAGGAAGTCACAAAGGAAAGCCTGAACTTTTACAACCTTGTAAGTGTGGATGATTCAGCTGATGCACCAATAAGGAGAAAAAAGCAAATGTTCCACTTATGGTCCAGCAAGATAGAGCAAGTTTGGCATTTTAAGGGAATAAATAAAGGTCTCAAAAGCAGTGCACTTCTGCCTCATGGTATACAATATGGACATATATTATTTCAAAGAGAAGTGA
>NC_025695.1:38360728-38386055 GCF_000633955.1 Camelina sativa
CTGATCTAGTGTTTTGCTTATTGCCTTTTTATACCGTTTTAATCGCGTTACTGTTACCAAACAAACCCAACTTTGAATTGTCTTAGCTTGAAATTGAACCAATAGAACCATAGAGTAAAACTTGGTCTTCGTGGGATTCGACCCCTAAGTACTACTTCTTTGCTGTGCACTTGCAGTAGGAAAATAGGATTTAAAACTCTGTGTATCAAGAAGCCACCAGAATCACTTCAACACTCTCCAAACCAAGACCTTATAGTTTCAAGGACAAAACGTTTTCAAGAGTAGGGTTATGATATGATCATGAAACCATCCAAGACAACTCTTGAGTCTTGTTCAACATGAACGAAGTCGAAGATCCATTCTTCCAGCCAAATAACTATTTGGGATACATTCTTACCTTATTTAGAGTATATCTCGAAGTGGAATCAGTCTAATCAGAGTTCGTATGAAGGAGTTATTCATTTTACAAATCAGGTGAACTCATGGCTACGCGATTTGGACTTACAAGCATTCAACGGAGGATTCCGACCAAGTCAGAAGGATTCAAGCTATGAATCAAACTTTTCTGGAATATTATTTCATTCCAGAACCACGAAGATTTGGAGTCACATTAAGATCAATCATATGTGAAAGATATGGATATTTCAAGTCAGTATCTCTATCCCAGTCCCAGTTTCACGTATGAGCCAAAGATCGTATTACACAAACCAACTCAGCAACAATTTCAACAAGAAACCACCATGAGGATGTTAATAGATCTCTTATATTTCCAACAAGCTCAGAAACAGAAGATTTTTCCATGGAATACAAGTATACGCTTCATTTACCAAAGGAGGTCAATCTAGTTCATTCACCTTAAGAGTTTTAGGTCAAATTGGTTTAGGAGCTTCGAAAATTGTGTTTGGCAACCAATAGTAGTTTCTACTAAGCCTTAGGTGAAGAAATCATACAACACATGTTGTTTCTCATCAGAAAATTTGACCAAGGAGTCAAAGAGAAAGAAGATCAATGAAACACTTAATGGGTCAATTCAAGAGCTTATGGCCAAATAGAGCATGGGAAATTCTATTGGGGATGATGTCTATCAAGTCCAGCCCACTTTGAGCCTAATTCAACTTCAAAAAGCCTAAAAAAATCCCTTTATTTTGTGGTCAAAGAAGAGTGACAAAAATGAAGATCAAGAGTCACTTTGGAGGAAGGGAAACACCAAGAGTTTGGTCTTCATTCAACTTACTATCTTTATTATCTTTTAGTTTTCAAGAATAATTAATACTTGGCTTTGTTACCAAGTTTCTTATCTCTTTATAAACACATGTAATCTCATTTGAGAATAATCAATCCAAGAAATCTTTTATCTTTTATTTGAGAGTAGAAAAATTCTTTGTTTCTTTCGGAATTTGTTCTTTCTCCTTGGTGGGTTACATCAAAGAGTTCTCCTTGGTGGGTTACATCAAATAAATATATAGTAGAACCTCTATAAATTAATACTCTCTAAATTAATACTCGCTATAAATTAATACATTATTTTAGTCCCGAGTTGGGCCGGTGTAAAAAATGACACAATTCGATAAAATAATAAGATAATACTTTTTTTTGAAATCCTATGTAAAATTATAGTCCCATCAATACCATAAATTAATACTGATATAAACTATATATATATATATATATAGATTTAGTGAAATATGGCTCTATTGTTGTTTGCCTATTCTTGAATTTGCATTCTTGTTGGAGCTCTTCTATAATTTTTCTCATTGCATCAAAAACTTTTTGTGTTGTTTTCTCAAATTTTATCCAAAAATTGTAGAGCGTCTTACACGCGATAGTTACTTCTTTACGTGTAATTGATTATAAAGATACCGTAATATCTTCTTTGACTTCATCATGAAAAATAATAACAACAGTTTCTTCTAAACTATGATCTTTTAAACATTTATCATTTTTACTTTGATAATCTAGTAAACTATTGACATCAATCATATTACGATAGCCAAAATTATAAATTAAGAAATATAAAAGTGTGAATTATAACAAAAATATTTTATTTTAAATCGAAAATATTCAAAACTATGAAAATAAAAATCTCTTCATAAATTAATATTTTATTAATTTATCGATAAATTAAAACTTCTATAAATTAATAAAATATCGTGGTCCCGACCTTATTAATTTATAGAGGTTTTACTATAGTTACATGCTAGATTTAATTTTTAAGTCATAATGTAGTCTCAATAGTTGTTTTTCGTAAATTTATTATTTACCATTTATATACGTAGTTTCCTTTTTTCATATATGAGAAAACAATTTTTTTTTTCAACTATGAGTAGGCATTACTACGGTTACGATTACGATTATCACAGTTAAAGTTAGAAATTTTATTTAACTTTAACCATAACCGTTTAATATATGAGAAAACAATTTTTTTTTGTCAACTATGAGTAGGCATGACTACTGTTACAGTTATCACGGTTACAGTTAGAAATTTTATTTAACCTTAACCATAACCGTTTAATAAACGATTAAATAGTTACGGTTAAATATAGTTCCGGTTGAAACGATTACGATTATATAAGGTTACAGTTATTTGATAATATGATACGGTTAATATTATTTGATAATATAATATGATTGATATCATTTATTTATAATTAATATGTTCTTTTATTGTACTTATATTTCTATATATCATAAGATTCATATTAAATAAATAATTATTAGCATATTTTATTATGTTTTTAAAATGGTTACCGTTAACAAATTACGGTTAAAATATGCGATTAATCAACGGTTTTGATTACGGTTAATTAATGGTTATGATTAATATAATTTAACCATATATATATATACAGTTAACGGTTACGGTTTTTAACCGTTTTATACGGTTACGGTTAGGATATGGTCCGTAATACGGTTACCGTTTAATTTTAGTCATGCCTAACCATGAGAACAATTACCTTTTTCCTTTTCCTTATATATGAAAAATGAACACCCTTGTCGCTTTTGTCTATATATACTACACCACGAAAGCCAAAATTAACAAGAGCTTATTAGCTTCAGAGTCTCTTGTCTCATCCGTTCATCCCTGAATCAACAATAGGCACGAAGAGGAACATGACGACTCATGATTCGCAGATTGGACTCGCCTTGATCTCCGAGCAACGTTCAAGTCACAATAATGACAATGATGACATTCAAGCCATTGGGATCATTACCTTCTATAAGTTCTACTGATGCAATCTTCATCATTGATGACGGGGAGGAGGTTTCGTCATACCTAGAGCCGAGTAATGACAATGAACTAAGTAGCGTGGTCATGGGGTTACTGAAGTCGAAGGATGATGATAATGAAACTCCATACAAAGTATATTGGTAGTTTTCGTCTGCGTATTTGCATGAGAAAGACGGAGAAGAAGAACGAAGATGAGAGATGATTATCAACTCCTCTAGAGTCTGCCATGGTAATTAGCGTTTGATCCGACATATTAGGTCAGTGGTCATGGATCCATGGCTTGGTGGCTACATCTTGACGACATGATGATCTCTTTTCTTCTTGTTTTCGTTAATTGATATATATATTTTCTAATTATGTAAAGCAAACATCTAATGGCTCTTGTTAACCATGTATTTCCATAGTATTAATGTTCATACTTGCGATCGAATTTAAATTGCCATATTATACCCAAAAGAATAAGATATTAATTACATATCGAGATCTGAATTCTCTTCATAAGGAAGTGAAACCGTATGAAGCCGTAGTACTTTGGGATGCCAACGTGAACACTTGATTACAGTGTTATACAATTTTAAAGATCATGAGAAGGTAGCAAAATAAACATAATTTAAATATTTTAAACAAACAAGTAAATCATACTCAATTTTGTAAACATATACCTCAATGTTTATACATATTTGACGTTGTTCATATAAATTGAATTATTTTTAAACTTCGATGAATGATCAGACAATATGTCGGCCACAAATATGAAAAGGTAATAAAAAAAATATAATGGAAACTTCTTGCCGAAAAAAAAGAAAGACAATTCCCAACTACAGTTGGAGTTGGAATATTACGATAAGGCTATATATAAATAGACAACTCATGCAACTCGGGGAATTCATAAATCTCTTTCTTCGAAAGCAAAACTAGACTCTTGACTCAGGAAGATTTAATCTACGTGTGCGATCTCCGAGTAAAAACGCAATCATCATCATGTCTTTGTCTTCAAGAACCATATTTGTGATTTTGTGTTTTCTGTTCGTGCTCGCTCCATACTTCACTAGAGCAACAATCGATGGAGTTCAGGGTAGATGTGACTCTCACATCTTTAAAAACGGAAAACACTTCCGCGCTTGCATTGACCTTCCGGTGTTAGATTCGTTTCTACACTTCAGTTATGTTCCAGAAACCGGAGTGCTTGAAGTTGCGTATCGTCACACAAACATAGAGTCTTCTAGTCGGATTGCTTGGGGGATAAATGTAACACCCCGACCCTAAAAACCCGTACATGACCATACCGGCCAGTAAAAAGTTTCTTACGGCCTATGCAAATTCTACTCGTTCGTTTAATATTGTGCAAGAGCGAATATGTATAACAGGTGGAATAACTTAAAAATACGCATTCATTAAATTAAATGTTCAATTCAACCTTAACACCCATGCATGGTAACATTGCAAATCTATAGAAAAATAAATCCATAAAGTAAAACTACCCAAGCCACCATCCTCTCCTTTCCTTGCCTCCGTCACACGAGCTGGTCAGCCACTAAAGTCCTGATCACCGGACCTTTCTTTTCCTGCGTCCATAAAAAGAAGACGTAAGCGGCCATCCCGTCTCACTAGGCTCAGTTCAACAATCTCAATCCGACACAGAGTATATTCCAATCAAGTCACGCAAGTCAAACAATTCACATAGGATAATTGCCTACGTCGTTTACACCAACCACCATTCATATTGCAATAGAACACATTAACCATTAACTAAGACAAGCATTTAACGAGATTAAATAAACCATGGGTCAAGAGAATCAACCATGGAACTCGGCAACAGTCACGCACTCACCTTCGGTTTCGACCTACGGTGCTAATATCTTGGTTCCTATGCCCAAAACTGATCCCCGCCTCTACACGGACAGATCTACATCATTAACCACCAATGTATAACCCATAACTATCGACAGATCAAGGTGGAAGAAGACTTACCGTTCTTCTCTCGATCTAGACTTAGGGAATTCTCGGTCAAGCTCTATGGAACCTCTTCTCTCTCTCTCTCTTTCGCGTCGGCTCTCGGATGTTATGCGAATTCTAGAGAATTTCTCTAAGGGTTTCTATCCCTTTTATAGGGTCGACCAAACTGCCTCGAGTTGCCTCAAAACAATAAGCCTTATCACCCCCTAACTTCCCATATTTTTCGCTTCTATCCTTATCCGATCAACTTTGCCTTTTCCACGAGTTTCCATTTCTCTCGGGTTTCCTTTCCCGTGAGTCGGCTTAAATCTTTGCAAGTTTCCGAGTTCCCGGGCCAACCATCAGCCCATAGTCTAATTGATCCATCCTTGTCCATCGGCCCGATCCATCGTTCACCGATGCGACCATTTTCGGATAGTCTACTTCACTATCACTCTTACTATCACTATCACTAGGACTTTCACTCCCACTATCACTATCACTAGGACTTTCACTCCCATTTTCATCCAGAAATTTACATGCTTGCATCATCTACAATGTTGGTCAAGGATCCTTTTTTCCTTCAGTTCAAACATCTGTTCACTACTTCGGTAGTCTCAAACTCCCCATTTCCATTTGGATCCATCGGCTATCGAATCACGGCCATTGTCCTTTACGGACCATGATTCGTCCTGTTCTCGTTCTGAGGTTTGTATTGCTATCGATCGCATTTGCGTACCGCTATCGATCGTATTCGCATACCGCTATCGACACTCTCACAAACCGCTATTGGCACTCTCACGTACCGCTATCGGCACTCTCGCGTAATGCTATCGGCACTCTCGCGTACCGCTATCGGCGCTTTTGCGTACTGCTATCGACACTCTCTCATATACTGCATACGTACCATCTCAGGTACCGCGTACGTACCAAGGAAGCAGGTCGTGACATTTCTCCCCTACTTAAGGTCGATTCGTCCTCGAATCTTTACTCTCCTTCCGAGGAACTTCCCTTTTTTCGAACCATTTCTTGACATTCGCTTTCATAACTTCTTCCGGTTCCCAAGTTATCTCTTCTACTCCTTCGCTGTCCCATACCACTTGAATCAACTTCACCTTCTTCTTCTTATGCGGACCTCTCATCTTAGTACCTATTATCTGAACTGGTCGTCCAATGATAGTCATGTTCACTTGTGGATCAGGTGGTGGTTCAAAGATCGCGTTCTCCCGTCCAGTTATGCACTTCTTTAGCATAGACACGTGAAATACCGGATGGAAAGCTGCCATGGCCGGCGGCAATTCAACCTTGTAGGCCATCAGACTGATCCTTTCCAAGATTCGATACGGTCCCATGTAACGAGGTGTCAACTTAGTGTTCAGTGCCACCCGATCTTTACCCTCACGGTTTTGAGATAAACCATATCCCCAACTTGAAATTCTAGCTCCCTTCGGTGCTTATCCGCGTAGCGTTTCTGCCTATCCTGGGCTTCTTTCATCCTTAACTACAAAATCTTAATCTTTTCGGTGGTCTCGTCCATGAAATCCTGACCGTAGACGCTCCGCTCCCCTACTTGTGTCAAACACAAGGGTGTACGGCAAGGTCGACCGTATAAAGCTTCATACAGTGACATGCCTATACTCGCATGGAAGCTATTATTGTAAGCAAATTCTGCTAACGGTAGATGCCTTACCCAATTATCTCCCCAATCCAATACACTTGCTCGCAAAAGATCCTCAAGTGTCTGTATAGTGCGTTCGGACTGTCCGTCCGTTTGCGGATGGTTGGCCGAACTCATGTCCATTCTTGTCCCAAAACGCTTTTGTAGGGCCTTCCATAGTCCTGAGGTAAATTTAGAGTCTCTATCTGAAACTATGCTCGCTGCAACACATGTAGCCTCACTATCTCATGTACGTACACCTCGGCCAATTTCTCGGTTTTGTCCTTCTTATTGATGGCCAAGAAATGTGCCGATTTGGTTAGTCGGTCCACGACTACCCAGATAGTGTTCTTCTTATCACACATCGGCAAGCTCGTGACAAAATCCATGGTTATCATGTCCCATTTCCATTCGGGTATCGGTAGGCTTTGCAATAGTCCACCCGGAACTTGATTCTCCGCCATAACCCGTTGACAAGTTGGACAGGCTGCGACCCACTTGGCCACGTCCCTTTTCAAGCCCGCCCAATGGTAATATCTTTTTAGATCTTGGTACATTTTGGTGGATCCGGGGTGGATCCCCAATTGGGACTGGTGCGCTTCCCTAAGGATTTTGGTACGCAAGTCCTGGTCCATCGGAACGCACACTCGTCCTTTAACCAAAATGGTACCATTGTTCGAGGTCTCATACTCGGTTCCGTCCACCTTGGACAACCGTATCAGATTCACATCTTTTTCTTGAGCAATCCGTACCCTAGTCAACAAATCTGCTTGGTCCGTGGCTCCAAGGCCTAGCGGTTCCAACTGTTCGGTCAACACATTCAACCGCAAGGTTCTGATCATACCAACCAGGTTCTCCGCGTCTCTCTCGGCACTAATGGCTGATCCTCTTCTGCCTAAAGCGTCCACCACTAGATTGGCCTTACCCGGATGGTAACTGATTTCCAAGTCATAGTCCGCAACTAGTTCCATCCACCTTTGCTGTCATAAATTCAGTTCGGACTGAGTGAAGATGTACTACAAACTCTTGTGGTCCGTGTATATCTGCACTTTCCCACCGTACAAGTAGGACCTCCAAATTTTTAGCGCAAATACTACGCCCGCCATCTCCAAATCATGGGTTGGATAATTCACTTCATGCTTCCTAAGCTGCCTAGAGGCATAAGCGATCACCTTCCCGTTCTGCATTAATACGCACCCTAACCCTCGACCAGACGCATCTGTGTAAACAACATACGGCTCATCCGGTTTTGGTAGTGCTAAAACCGGTGTACTAGTAAGCATGTCCTTGAGTCTTGAGAAACTCTACTCACAATCGGCTGTCCATACATACGGTACATTCTTTCCCGTTAGCTGAGTCAGCGGCTGTGCCATACTCGCAAAACCTTTGACAAATCGCCGATAGTAACCAGCCAGTCCTAGGAAGCTTCGTATTTCCGAGGCGTTCAGCGGTCTAGGCCATTATGCTATGGACTGAATCTTCTCCTGGTCCATGGACACTCCTTTGTCCGATACTACATGTCCTAAGAAACCGTTCTCTCTTTTCCAAAATCTGCACTTACTGAGTTTGGCGAATAGTTTCTGTTCCTTTAATCTCTCTAACACTTTCCTTAAGTGCGCGACATGCTCTTCTTCACTCTTCTAGTAGACTAAGATGTCGTCTATGAATACAATCACAAACTCGTCTAAATACTCTCGAAACACATTGTTCATAAGCTTCATGAATGCTGCGGGGGCGTTAGTTAATCCAAACGGCATAACCAAAAATTCGTAATGGCCGTACCTCGTCCTAAAGGCCGTCTTCCAAATGTCTGATTCTTCTATCGGGATTTGGTGATATCCCGAAGCCAAATCGATCTTTGAGAAATATGTGGCTCCCCAGAGTTGATCTAGCAACTCGTCAATCCTCGGCAAAGGGTACCGATTCACCGTCACTTTATTCAGCCCATGATAGTTAATGCAAAGTCGGAAGGTTCCGTCCTTCTTCTTCAAAAAGAGTACAGGTGCACCCCATGGTGAGCTACTCGGCCTAACAAACCCTTTCTCCATTAATTCTCCCAACTGTTTCTTTAATTCGGCCATCTCTGCCGGTTGCATACGGTACGGAGCCCTTGATATTGGAGCCATACCGGTTTCCAGTTCGATGGTGAACGGGTCTGACCGTGCTGGTGGTAATCCAGACAAGGGTCCAAACACGCTCTCATATTCTCGTACCACCGCTATGTCTTGTAGTCCCGTACCCGTACCCACTTCTACGATCATGATCAAAGCGAAGTATGCTTCGCACCCACTGCTGATCAAATGTTCGGCCTGCACCGCCGAGACTAACAAATTTCCCGACAATGGCCTGATGTCCTGATATTCTACCATTCCTTTGGCAGTCTCAAATAGTACTCGTCCGCGATAGCAGTCCAAGTGAGCCATGTGTTTGCTTAGCTAGCCAGTCCATGCCTAGTATCACATCGTGTGCCTTCACTCGAGATATGACCAAGTCTGCCGGCATATCCATGCCTCACACCATGTCCGAGATGTTATGTACCACCCCATACGTCATCATCACCTGACCGCCCGCTGCTTGTACCAACCCAAAATTATCCTCGAGTTCCTTCCGGAATCCACCTTTCCCAATCATATTCGGACTCACAAAATAATGTGTAGCCCCAGTGTCAAACATCACATGAGTTTCCACACCGCCCATAAATAAGGTCCCTACATAATTCTCCTTGCTAAGAACCTAACCACACACACAAGGTTCACGCAAAAATTCCACTAAGGTGAGTATTCAAACTTACCAATGATCTGCCGTGAAGTGCTCGCTTCCACCTGCCCGTCCGCAATCGAATACACCCGAGGCATAATCGCCGGCCGTTTCGGCGGTGGTGGCAATGACAGCACCTCGCTGGCCCGTTTCTGCCCTTGCGACTCCAACTGCAGACAGTTTGGCCGGATATGTCCCGCCTGCCCACATTGGTAGCACACTCGTGTGTCGTTCCCCTTATGCGGACAGTTGCTGGCCATGTGGTCTTTTCCCCCGCACGCAAGGCACGTACCTAGCAATCGTCAGCACTGCCCCGAATGTCTCTTGCGGCAAGTTGGACACACACGCACACTACCCGAAGCTTTACCCGTAGGTTTCCGACCCGCGGTCTGCTTAGTCCCATTTCTCGGTTCAACTTTGACCACCGGCGCCTGTTGCACCACGGTTCCTCCGGAGTGTTGCTGAGATTCCTCGGCCAGTCCATCTTCCAACATGGCTGCCTTTTTAACCAACTCAGCAAGACTTCCAAAGTTCCTAATCATGCATCAGTTGCGGACATCTACTCTCATGCCCTGCAAGAACCGACGAATCTGCACTTGCTCATCCTCCATCTCATGACCTCCATACCTCTTGAGCCGGTTGAACTAGGTCTCATACTCTCGCATGGTCCGGTTCTCTTGTCTCAGATCCAAAAATTCTGATTCAAGACGATCAAGAGCTTCCTGCGGAAAATACTTCGCAAGGAACATTCCACGAAAAGTCTCCCAAGAGCAATTCGGGTTTGCCATACGGTTTACCATGCCTCTCCACCATGCATGGGCTTCACTGGACAGGTAGTGGGTCACGATGTCCTTCCGATACTCCATCGGACAACGCACGGAGTCGAAGTTCCTCTCAAAGCGACTTCTCCATTCGTCAGCCTCGATGAGGTTCGCTCCACCACTAAGGTACTGCGTACCCAACTTTAACATGTGATCCATGATGGTCAAGTATGTAGGAGTTGCCATTCCCATTGGCATCGTGTTAGGTACAGGCGGGTTTGTGACCGGTGGTGGTGTCATTCGGTTCAGTATCTGGACCAAGATCTCCAATACTTGCCCCATTCCCCCGGTTTCAGTCGCATTAGCACCCGTACCCACTGTCGGTGTAGCTCCCGTACCGACTCCTTGGGTTCCATGTCCTCCGGTTTCCGTACCGGTCCCAGCACCTACTAGCCCAGAGTTCACCGCAGCAGGGTTCAGAGCTTCCTCAACGTTCCCTCCGGCTCCCTGTCTAGCCGTGGTATTAGCCGAGTTACGAGTATTGGGTGCCATCTGAAATACCATAACCGTAAACATGACCAGTCTTACCGTGAGACGTTCTTGGCAAGGAAGGATGGCTTTTTAGTAATAATAACCCATGCACCCCATTACAAAACCATGTCCTAGAACTATAATCGTGCTCTGATACCAAATGTAAGACCCCGACCCTAAAAACCCGTACATGACCGTACCGTCCAGTAAAAAGTTTCTTAGATTCTATGCAAATTCTACTCGTTCATTTAATATTGTGCAACAGCGAATACATATAACAGGTGGAATAACTTTAAAATACACATTCATTAAATTAAATGTTCAATTCATCCTTAACACCCATGCATGGTAAAGTTACAAATCTATAGAAAAATAAATCCATAAAGTAAAACTACCCAAGCCACCATCCTCTCCTTTCCTTGCCTCCGTCACATGAGCTGGTCAGCCACTAAATTCCTGATCACCAGACCTTTCTTAACCTGCGTCCATAAAAAGAAGGCGTAAGCAAACAAGTTTGCTTAGTGGAGCGGCCATCCCGTCTCACTAGGCTCAGTTCAACAATCTCAATCCGACACAGGGTATATTCCAATCAAGTCACGCAAGTCAAACAATTCCCATAGGATAGTTGCCTAAGTCGTTTAGACCAACCACCATTCATATTGCAATAGAACACATTAACCATTAACTAAGACAAGCATTTAACGAGATTAAATAAACCACGGGTCAAGAGAATCAACCATGGAACTCGGCCACAGTCACGCACTCACCTTCGGTTTCGACCTACGATGCTAATCTCTTGGTTCCTATGCCCAAAACTGATCCCCGCCTCTACACGGACAGATCTACATCGTTAACCACCGATGTATAACCCATAACTATTGACGGATCAAGGTGGAAGAATACTTACCATTCTTCTCTCGATCTAGAATTAGGGAATTCTCGGTCAAGCTCTATGGAAACTCCTCTCTCTCTCTCTCTTTCGCGGCGGCTCTCGGATGTTATGCGAATTCTAGAGAATTTCTCTAAGGGTTTCTATCCCTTTTATAGGGTCGACCAAACCGCCTGAAGTTGCCTCAAAACGATAAGCCTTATCACCCCCTGACTTCCCATATTTTTCGCTTCTATCTTTATCCAATCAACTTTGACTTTTCCGCGAGTTTCCATTTCTCTCGGGTTTCCTTTCCCGTGAGTCGGCTTAAATCTTCGCAAGATTTCCGAGTTCCCGGACCAACCATCGGCCCATAGTCTAACCGATCCATCCTTGTCTTAGGGTTTAGGGTTTAGGATCCCTTTTTCCTTCAGTTCAATGTAGGTCAAGGATCCCTTTTTCCTTCAGTTCAAACATCTGTTCACTACTTCGGTAGTCTCGAACTCCCCATTTCCATTTGGATCCATCGACAATCGAATCACGGCCATTTTCCTTTACGGACCATGATTCGTCCTATTCTCGTTCCGAAGTTTGTACCGTTATCGATCGCATTAGCATACCGCTATCGATTGTATTCGCGTACCGCTATCGACACTCTCGCGTACCGCTATCGGTACTCTCGCGTACCGCTATCGGCACTCTCACGTACTGCTATCGGCACTCTCACGTACTGCTATCAACACTCTCTCATGTACTGCGTACGTACCATCTCACGTACCGCGTACATACCAAGGAACCAGGTCATTACAATAAACCCTACGAGCAAAGGCATGTTAGGTGCTCAAACTCTCTTGGCTTACCGTAACTCCACGTCTGGTTTTATGCGTGCTTATACTTCCTCAATCAAGGACTATTCAACTATGCTTCAAGAAGGTCCTCTCAGCTTCCGTGTAACACAACTAGCCGCTGAATTTTTCAATGGAGAGATGACTATATTCGCGACTATGGTGTTGCCTTCTAACACAACCGTCGTTAATCATCTATGGCAATATGGTCTGCTGAAGAAAGGTGATAGACTTGGGATGCACGCCATGAGTGGAGATCATCTCAAATCCATGGCTACTTTGGATTTGTTGTCCGGAAAAGTCACGACAACAAAAGCAGTGAATGGAAACATGATTCTTGTCAAAAGAATCCATGGACTGGTCAATGCGGTCTGTTGGGGGATTTTTATGCCCATTGGAGCCATGGCTGCAAGGTATATGAGGACCTACAAAGGACTCGATCCCATGTGGTTTTATGTTCACATCTTTTTCCAAACTACCGGTTATGTTGTCGGTTTATTGGGAGGATTAGGAACTGCAATCTATATGACCAACCACACGGGAATGAGATCTACGCCACATACAGTGATAGGGATACTTCTGTTTGCTCTAGGATTTCTTCAGATACTTGCGCTCAAAGCAAGACCGGACAAGGATCATAAATATAGGAAATACTGGAACTGGTATCATCACACTATGGGGTATATGGTGATTGTATTAAGCATCTATAACACCTACAAAGGATTAGCTATCTTGCAACCGGGAAGCTCATGGAAGATTGCTTATAGTACCATCATCGGTATCATTGGATTGTTTGCGATTGTGATGGAGATTCTGCAATTTAAAAATAGATGGGGTTATTTGTGGTGCAAGAAATCTGAAGACCTAGAAGCTATTCAAACTCCATCCATTGATGTCTAGTTTTTAAGGTTTTCAAGCATTCGTATGCTCTGTCTTTACATTGTTATGACTATTTTACTTGTAGAAGATTTACTTCAGAATGACAGTTCTTTTGTTGAATAATTAGAGATGGTTTTTTTTTTTTTAATATTGTTAGTGGGATTTTACATTTTAGGACTTTTGTGTCATTTTTTGCGTTTAGTTGTAGAAGACTTAATTCTGAATTTTTTTCTAAAGAAAACAAACTAAAAACTTTCTATAGAAGAATTCGAAATTTTTAAATAGACTAAACTGAGTATATTAGATGTAGTATTAGTTATGTCGTAGCCTCCTAGGAGGGTTCAAACCTTAAGACGATAAATGACTTTGACGTAATGGCCTTTTTTTTGCTTTCTAAGGCATTAATTCGCTAGTATTTACTATTTAGTATAGCAACGATTTGTCCAAAAGGGTTTTGCTTTATGAGAAAGCTTAAGGAGGATGCACGAAGGATAAGTGTTGAAGCCACGCACAACGTAATATCATTGCACTAAACGAAGACTCGTGCAATTTATTTTATACCAAAGTTATGTATACTTTTGGGTAATTCTCAAATATAGCACCAATTTAAATTTTTGTTCCAAAACTAGCGCACATTCTTAATTATTTCAAATTTAGCACAACTTTAATTTTTGAGAAATTATCTAAATAAAAGAAAAATATTAAATAAAACTAAAAGAAAGGAGAAAATACATCAGTCACCGTCTATGGAAAAAACCTAAAAACCTTCGGTTGAATTCGAGAAGCTTAGAGGAGGAGAAGGAGACAGGGCAACAAAGGGTACATATGGGGAAAAAGCAAGGAGAAAGAGGGAAAGCTTTGATTTTGAGGAAGATGCAGCGAATGAAATCAGAGATGATGTCGATTGTCGCCACCGATGCTTCTCTCTCGCTGTATTTCTTTTTCAGTCTCAGATTTTAAACACAATGTAAGGTCGATATTTTGGAAATTGGATGTGAAACTCGATTCTTAAGTCTGATTGTTTTGTCAGATTGAAATCTTTGTTGTGATTAACTTCCCTTTCTAATTTTTAGAAAATTTTAGATTTTCAGTAGATTGGATGATTTGTGATTTGAGTCTCTCATTTTCCAAACCGGTAAGCTTCTCTACCACATTTTCTATGTTCTTTGGATTTAACGAGTAAAAGATATATATGAAATTCAGGAAAGCTTATCTGAACTTCAGGACGACCTTCATAAGCATAGATATAGACTATGCTTTGATTAGTTAGTCCTCGATTAGTCTATTTAAGACTCTCCTTTGTTAGTTAACCTTGCTTCTCTTGGATTTCTTGTGAATCTCAATTTATTTCAAATTCCTTTTATGCTTCCCAAACATCTACTACTTTGATACATTATCTAGAAACAACAAAAAAAGGTAAACTCAATAGCTTGATTTCGTTGTATATCTAGTGTTTGTTTGCATATTCTGTTTTAATTGTTCTGAGTTAACCATGTGTGCTAGTTTTGCTTTGCTACTTAAGACACACTAAAATATTTGGGAATTTTGTATATATTTTTTACTGAATGCAAGAGTTATCTACTGTTGATGGTTTTACGGAGATAAATGAAAGCTTAGCCGAGATGGGGTTTTACTACATCCAACATCACATCCAAAATGAAGCACCAAATGTTCTTAATCTCAACATCAACATTTTGGAGAAATCCCGTGAAACATGCTTGCATACCGAAGACTTGGAAGATTCTATATTCATGGTGAAATCAATGGAAGAGTGTGGTTCACCTATCATCTATATATGTTGTTAGACATCTATGATGGGTGTGAAACATTTTTATATTGTTTTGGTACTTGTTTGATGTTTATGCACTATAAGAATGTCAAAGATTTATATTTGACAAGTTAATAGTTGTTGAGGTAACTATGTTTGATTTTGCCACATGTTCTCTTTAATTCAGGAAGGATTCCACGAATATCATGAAAGATTTCTTGAATTTATGATGACCTTCATAAAAACGTTTGGATTTTATGATGGACTTAAGGAAGGATAGATAATCACATAACACTAAAGATATTTTTGCTTCATGGTTTTTTCTTCCTTTGTTGTATGTTGGTGTTAGTTTGCTACTAGATTATTGTTGGATATGATTGGGTGTTTTGGGTCTACTGTTGCTGATGTTGGGATGATTTTTCATGCCATTTCTGGGTATGATAGAGCAACTAAGTTAAAACACTGTTTTAAAAATTTATGAAAGATTCAGTAATACTTAGGAATGACTTTTAGCAATTTAGGATGAACTTCATGAAAATCATTTCTCAAAATATTATATGAGGATGACATCTTTAAAGTGGTTTTGAATAAATCTCATAATGGTTGTATACAATTAATGAAGGATTCAATTATATTCAGGAATGATTCAATAATATTAGTCCATATGTTTGTTTAGTAGAATGATTTAGGAAAGATTTTATAATATTCATGAAAGACTTCTTTAATTCAGGAAGACTTTCATGAAATAGGTAAAAAAGGATTAAAAAAATGGACAGGTGGTGACAATGGTGAAACGAATCTTCATCCTCCTCATAAAAAGAAGAAGCGTACTAGTTTTGTTTCGTCATCAATATTTGGCACTAAGAAGAATCAACCCAATCTCATTAAACCCATCTCTTCTTCTTCAAGCAAGAACCAAACTAAACTCGCCAAGACCTCCATGGGTAAGTCTCACAAACTTAACTCCACCAAATCTTCTTCTAACACGACTAAGACCGGCTCCAAGCTCAAGAATCTCAATTCCGGAACAAAACCCACAAATTCCACTAAACACGTTAATTCTTTGATTAACAAAACAGCAGATCTGTCCAAATCAAGCTTATCCAAAAAAAAAACCACCACAAAATCCTCAAGTTCCAAGCTTTCTTCACCTCTTTTATAGAATAATTCACCATTCTCAAAACCAGTGACCAAATGAAAACCAATCGAGAAAGAAATCAAACCATTTCCGCATAACAACGAAGAAGACGAAGAGTTCGTCAGCTAATTCAGAGATCTACCAACTAAATTCCAAAGATCTTTGATCCCAGACCTAGAACGAATCTCAATCACATCCAAGAACTACATCAAAAAAGCCAACAAAGAGATTACCAAAAACTTCAAACCTTACTTCGGCAACAAATACACACCAACCATAGAATCACGAACAGATTCATAACAAAATTGCTTGATTCCTCAATTAAAAGCCATAAGAATCACGTCGAGAATATCAAAATTTGATAACGGAATTAATACACGAAGAAGAAGAAGTGTCGATGGAAGCTTCGTTGCAAGCATCATCGAAAGCTTCTCTAAAATTCTTAAAATGGTTAAGTACAAATTATAACTAATTTTATTATTTAAGATAAAATAATAATAATGCTATTTTTGGAACATTTAAACATATGTGCTAACTTTGGAAGAAAAAAACTAAAATGGTGCTATTATAAGGTATTTCTCTATACTTTTTATATATTAAAATGATTTTTAATTTTTAATTAGTTTTTAAATTTTATCATATAATTTTAATATTTTACATTTAACCTGTCATCTGTTATAAAGATCATAACTCATTTTATCATATAATTCATTACATTTAATCTGTGGTATACTACAAATATGTTAGCAATATTTATTTTTAAAAAAAAAATAGAGTATTTTTGGTCATTTTTTAATATTTTAAATATTTATATTGTAAAATATCAAGTTAAGCTTGAATATTAGAATTTACCAATAAACTATTTTTCGCTGATCGAACTTGAAATTCAAATTCTCCATCATCTATAAACAAAAATCCACAAATCTTCGCTTTTTCATAAGGATATGGTGTGTAATAAATGTAATTTGATCAATAATGATTATAAAACCGAATTCTGTTAGAAAAGGGAGGATTACCATACTAGGTCGTAAATCGTTGTTTATTACTAGAATGGGGGTTAGGAGGTTTGTAACAAAATGACAAAATTGCCATTGAAAAAATGTGTTACGGAGTAATGCGGTAGATTGAAGTACAATGGTGGTAGAGATATAGTTATATGATAGAGTTTAAAAACTAGTAGAGTTACGCGAGAAAGATATAAATAGTTATAGTAGAGTTAGTAAAACCCGTAGAGTTATACGGTAGAGTAAGTTGCTGCCGTAGACTTAAATTTAGTGGTGCTAGAGTAAGTAAGAAAAAGATTCTTAGAGTTATGGGTGAAATAGAGATAGCTGATAGACTTAATTGTAGTGGTGGTAGAGTTAGAAGGAAGAATTGAGTTATTTGGCAGACTAATAAATAGTGATGGTAGAGTTAGTTTTTCTAATAGAGTTATTGCTGAGAATAGAGTTTATAAATTATGTAATGATAGAGTTACTCACTACAAGAAAACAGTCGATTCGCGATGGAAGAATACATCGCAAATCCCTCGCAAATCGACAATAGCAAGGGATTTGCGAGACACAACCGTTCCTCGCAAATCGCGTCTCGCAAAATGGGTAACATCGTAAATCCCTCGCAAATCTCACGCAAATTGCGAGGGAATAATTTTCTCGCAAACGACACACAATTTGCAAGAGATTACGTTCCTCGCGGATGTAACGCACATTGCGAGGTATTGTTTTTCTCGCAAACGACACGCAATTTGCGAGGAATTTTTTACTCGCAACTATGAAGCAACTTGCGATGAATTTGTCTATAGCAAATACGTTGCAACGTTGCCATAGTACATCCCTCGCAAATTATTGTGCATAAATTAAAAAAAAAAACAGAATTGATATTTAATTTAAATCATTATGTTTGATAATTTTGTTGTGAATTTAAAATTCTAAATAAAATAAAGAACAGAATTGAAAATCGAGAAAAAAATTTTAAATAAAATAAAACATAAATATTACAAAAAAAGTTGTGTTTTAGTTTTTCCCTCACAGGGGATATAGTCAGCAAAAAAAGAGTTTTTAAAAGGATTGAGAGAGAGAGGTCACGTTTAAATTCCCAGTTTGGCAACCAGTTACTCCCGTTTCACCGGTGGTGCCATTTGGGTTGGTGCCATCTGGGATAGTGCCTTCTGGGTTGGTGCCTTCTGGGTTGGTCGCTTGTTGGTTGGTCGGGTTCCAGAACTTGGCAGCAAACTCAGGATCTTTTTCGGCAAGGTAGTCAAAGTATGCATCGCAGCTATGCATTCTTTGTGTCTGGGTTTGGATTAACTCCTCAGCTGCAGCAAGTTTCTGAGCCAATATAACTGGATCATTAGCTGGAGACGGAGGTGGTGGACCGCTACTGGTAGAGGACGCTTCAAGCTGCAGCCAACCAACCCCAAAAATACTATTTTTCTTCTTCGGAGCAACCTAACAACAAAACAACAAACAAAATCGTGAGTTATCACATACAAAACAATCGAAGATATCACAAAACAATTGCAAGTTATGACATACAAAATATGCACAAGTTATAACATACAAAACCATCAAAGATATCACATACACAAGAATCACAAATTGCAACAGTTCAACCATACAGTATTTAAAACCAACAGTTAAAAACAATGATAACAGTTCAACAGTTCAAACAAAACAATCGCAAGATATCACAAAATCATTAGAAATACAATCATTAGTAAACTTAACAACACAGTTCAACCATCAGTTCAAAATAGAGTATTTAAAAAACCAACAGAACTTCAAATTTTGAAACTTACCTCAGTGTAAATTTTGTTTTTGATATGAATGGGCACCCCACCAGAAGCAGAACTATCTCCATTATCCCCTGTACACAGCTCAGATTCTAACTCTTGAATCTTGGACAACACCTCATTGAACACGGACTCGGACTTGCCATCAGTAAATGAGCCATTCGGTTTTCGATGAGTGTCTTCTAAGATTCGTAGGAAATCCGGAGTTAGCTCACCAATGATCTCAGACTTGAAAAAAAAAAAAAGGACATTGATTAGTTATAACAAATAAAAGAGTTCAGAAGGCATAATTATAAGGAAAAAAAAAACTTAACGAACTTACATGCTTTCGAGCACGGGCTTTAAACGATGTTTGGCCTGAACGGTGCTTGAATATTACGGTGCCATCCGGATTATGATAGCGAGCATTCCGACTGTGGTTGCTCTTTATTTCTGATTTTGGATCAAGCCAATACCGAACAAGACCAGCCCATACCTGAGGATCAATCCACCGTGGTTTTGCCTCATTACCTTTAAGCTTCCACTTTAACTTCCACCATGACACTTGATCACACATCTTGTCCTTCAACTTGTCCTCAAACTCTTGCCTCACTCTATCGTTTATGCAACGGTCCCAATTGTATATTTGCTTGCAAAAAAAAAGGATTACTCTATATTGTAAATAGCAAACAAAGAGACTTGACTTACCGTAAACGTTTCATACCAACGGTCTACCACTGCAGTCGGCGTCTGTGTCCAATTGGCATGGGGCTCTTTGAAATCTCTTTCAAATATGCTTCAAACAGTAGCCGCAACAGAGGAGTCTTGGTCAAACCTTCAAAAGAAATACAACTTTCAGAATCCATACAAATACAGCTTTTTAATTATATTATCAAATTAAAAACATAAAACAAACTTACCACAAAGTTCTTGGAGGTCGGCGAGGATCTAGTTTAGTTAAACCAGATCGTCCAGGACTATCGAGTAACTCCTCAAAAGTCAGGTTGTTGAGACTTGGGACATGACTATAGAGGAGGAACGCGCTGGTTGAGATGCAGTAATGTCAGGGTTCGGCGCAGTGCCACCATGCGAATGAGATGGTGAAGGCGTATTAGAAGGAGGCATAACAGGCAGGGGTTGCGAGGTTGCACGGCGATTATTGTGAGAACCGGGGTTTGTGTTGTTAGAACCGGAGGGACCGCGACGATTAGAAGCAGTGGGAGAGGTTAAACCTTGATCCGTCAGGAATCTTGTGTAATCGTTGCCTCCAAACATCTATAACAAAAAAAATTGAAATCAAAATTAGTAATTAATAAAAGTGGTATTATCAGTAACATGCATAGATCAAAATCAAAATCAAAATCGAAATTAAAAACAACTTAGGGTTTACAAACGAAATTAGGGTTTATACAAAACGAAATCAAAATCAAATAAAAAACGAAAACAAAACGAGATTAGGGTTTGTAAAAACGAAATTAAATCGAGATTACAAAAGAAATAACTTGTTGTGCTTGTGATGCTAGGATGAAAGGATCAAATTTGGGGTATGATCTGTTCGCATTCACATCGACAACTCCCCAATTATTTACCTGCACGCCTCTGGCCGATGGATCGTACCAGTTACACTTGAAAACACCTGGATAATCAACTTCTAATATTTGTTGCAAAACACCATAGAAATCGCTATCACCAGCTTGTACATAGATTCCATAATTTGTTGTAGCTTTGCGACTTCTGTGTGCGTACGTATGAAAAGTATAATTGCGAGTAAAGTACATCGGAGCAGTAGTGATCTTTGCTCTTGGTTCTTTAACGAGCTCATGCAACAAAAGAGGCAAGGGTTCATTTCCACATCCATTCTGAACCTATATAAACAAATAAGATATTTAGATCATAATTTCAACCAATTAGCGAAATCCCGCTCTTTGTAAGCCTCATAGTCAGATTCTTCTAAATTAGGATATGCTTCACGAATCTGCATTTCAAAAAGTCTAAAAAAATAGAGATTTGTTAGTTCGTTATCTTAGAAAATAAAATTAATTTTAGTTTTTAAAAAAGAATACCTTTCAAAAGGTTGAACATAATCTAGATTCCTCAATATGTAATTGTGAGGTACTTGATATGTATATATTTTACACTCTTTCATCATGCATTTGTTATTCATTTTGGTCTCTTAACTCATTGTTTTGCATTGTTTTTAGTCTCTTTTGCATAATATGCATATCTAGGTAGCCTTTGCATTGGTCTTGCATACATCTTGCATATTGGAGTTATTTCAGGTGTTTAGGAAATGTCCAGACTGTTGGAACTGAATGGAGGTTGAGACATGCGGCTCGACCAAGCATGCCTGGAATGGACGTCATGTGACTCGACCGACATGCGACTTGGACGCGCTCCCAGGAAGAAGCACCAGCATCCCACTCGATCCATCATGCCTGGAATGGATGTCATCAACGCTCGAGCCATGCTCCAACATCCACGCTCGAGCCACGCTCCAACATCAACGCTCAAGCCACGCTCCAACATCCACGCTCAAGCCACCACTCGAGCCACCACTCGATCCACCTTTCCAATGACGTTTATTTTGAGCCAATCGGAGATGTTCTTAAAGAGTTATCATCGTTTTAGTGGATGCATATACACCCAGCTCGAGCCAACCTCCCCTCACCTCTGCCGAGCTCACCAATCGAGCCACTCTCGTCGCTTCTGCTGAACTCACCAATCGAGCCACTCTCACCCAAGCATTCGAGCCATGCAGTTCAGAACGCATCACCCGAGCCATTCTCAGGTCACCAGTCGGGAACGCATCACCCGAGCCATTCTCAGGTCACCAGTCGGGAACGCATCACCCGAGCCATTCTCAGGTCACCAGTCGGGAACGCATCACCCGAGCCATTCTCAGGTCACCAGTCGGGAACGCATCACTCGAGCCATTCTCGAATCTCCAATCAAGCCACTGGTTGCACACCGACCAAATCGCGCAAGTCATGAAGCTGCTCCATCTTACACGCTTCAGGAGATTCCCAAACCGACGTTCTATCTTGTCGTTTTAAGTTTTAGGGATTCACACGTTTTTTTTACTAAAAATACATTTTGTTAAGTCTTTGTCCCGAGACATCTTATCTTTTATCTCGATTTTTTTTTTTTTCTTAAGGTTAACCTAGCCACCAAATACGTTCTGAGACTTTGTATTCCGATATCTTTGAGATTATTCAGTTTTTGTATTGGATTCCTTCTACAAAGTTTTTCATCTTATTTTTATCTACCTAATAATGATTGTTTCAATGTTTTCTATGTTTGCATCCTTGATGATGATTTTCGGATCTGAGTAGTGTGGTAGTTCTTGGAGATGGGATAGATTAGGAGGAGGATCTTAGGATGTACAGTGTTTAAGCTTCGATTGTATGATTCCCTTCTGGACTAGAGTTAGATATACTAGTTTCTCTCTGATCAATTGGAACTGGGTTTTTAGACATTTCCGCATCCAAAAGGTATTCGATGAAATGTCTGACCAACTAGTGCCAGAGACTTACGTTCCTAGCCTAAGAGATTAGTTGTCTAGGATGTTTGTTAACGTGAATGAACTTGTTTTTCATGCCATGCTTGATCATGTTTCTCTAGCGAGAGCTAGGTTTGGAAGTGGTTGAGTTTGAGTAGCTTCTGTCAAGAGATTGGATTAGCTAAGAAGTGATGTTCATTGTTTAGGGATGGTTTGCTTGTGGCATGTTAAATACTCTATAGACTAGGATACACCACCGACATCAATTACTCCCATCCTTATGACCTCTTTCTCTCTGGTTTTTATTACATTCCTGAGACTGTTTCGTTTCTTCCCTTTTAGTTCATGCTTAGACTCGTTTATGTTTTATTCATTTTCGCCTCTTGTCATGCATTCTCGTTTCTAGTTCTGTGATTCATTTTCGTTTTGTATTGTCATCATTCTAGGACTATTAGAAAAACACTCTCTTTGAATTGGATTGACTTATGATTTCTTGATTGCATCTTGAGTGATAGCAAAGATTCCCAACTGGATTGACACCTTAAGTATTACCACTGCATAAGGTTAATTGAACCTACTAGGATAGACACAAAAATCCTAGTATCACTGCTCGACAATAGCTATGATCTTCCCACCAAACTTCCTTTAACTTTCCAGCAAGTCTTCCTATCTGAGCAAAGATATCTGGAACATCAGGAACATTATATGTAGGTGCAACGCTTCCGTCATCATATCGTCTAGTACGTGTTTTCTTGGTTCTCACGGTGGGGCTAAAGTAGTATGATGTAAAGTGAGACGTTTCCTTGGTTAAACTCCCGGCGACTATCGACCCCGCAACTCTAGCAAGATTTTTGGCCTTTTAAGAGTTTTCATAAACCACTCAAAAGAATACATCCAGCGAAATTGCACTGGCCCACCAAGATCAGCTTCATGTGGTAAATGGATTGGAAGATGTTCAATCACGTCAAAAAAAGCAGGGGGAAAGATTTTCTCCAAGTTACAAATTAATACTGGAATATTATCTCGTAACTGCTCTATGCCAATCACTGGTCAAAGTTCTATTGCATAAGTCCCAGAAAAAAACTCCAATACCTACAAACCAATGTTTAATTAATTCATGGGTGAATTAATTAAAAAAGTGTATATATCAATATATAAATATATCATTATATACTTATATACATGCAATAGATTCATGAACGTGTGTTGGCAAGAGCTCAAGAAATACAAATGGTAGTAGCCGTTGCATGAAGACATGACAATCTTGGCTCTTCATACCTGAAAATTTTGGCCTTGCTCTACACATCTTGAAAATTTTGAGACAAATCCATCTGGAAACTTCACTTCAGATTTAATCCACTCGAACAACACCTTCTTAGTCTCTGCTGACAATCGAAATTGGGGTAATGGTAATTTCCCATCTCTTGTAAGATGTAAATCGATCCTTGCGCATATTTCCGCCAAATCCAACCTAGATCTCCTGCTATCTTTTGTTTCACCTTGCACATTCAGAAGCGTAACGATGAAATTATCGAAAAACTTTTTCTCGATGTGCATCACGTCAAGGTTGTGCCGCAATAGAAGATCTTTCCAATATGGAAGCTCCCAAAAAATACTCTGCTTGTGCCAATTGTGAGCGCTTTCATATCCATCTGGCATGTTTGCTGGTGTGTGATAGTTACCCCCATGTTTACATGTTTCTTGAGTGCCATAGTAATCAATCTGCTCAAACAAATCATTTCCAGAGACATAAGTTGGTGGAGGAACACGCACAACCTTTTTCTTTCTAAACAACTTCTTGTTCTTCCAGTACAGATGATGCAAGGGAAGAAACCGACGATCACAATCAAACCAACAAGGTTTTCGCCCATACTTTAACTGAAATGCATCGGTGCGATCCATACAATAAGGACATGATAATTTTCCGTGTGTTGTCCACCCAGATAACATTCTGTACGCAGGGAAGTCACTAATCGTCCACATTAGCACTGCCCGCAAATTAAAATTCTGTTTCCACGACGAATCAAACGTGTGAATACCTTCATACCACAATTGCTTCAGCTCATGAATCAGAGGTTGCAAGAAGATATCTAGAGCTCGCTTCGGATGCTTTGGACCTGGTACCAAAATACTCAAGAACAGAAATTCGCTTTGCATACACATATCTGGAGGAAGATTGTATAACGTCAATATAACAGGTTATAAAGAATACTGCCTCCCTGACATACCAAATGGACTAAAGCCATCTATACACAATCCAAGATAAAAATTCCTACACTCTTGAGCAAAGTCTGGATATACCGATTGGAAATGTTTCCACACCTTTGCATCAGATGGGTGTGTAATTTATCCTTCTTGAGTAGAATGTTCTGCATGCCATCTCATTGCCGCTGCAGTCCGTTTTGATTGGTATAAGTGTTTCAATCTATCAGCAACAGTCAACTACCACATACGTTTATATGGCACTCGCGTCCTTCCTTGAGTAGGCTGATATCTTGGCTTCCCGCAAAACCGACATTCCTACAACTTAGCATCATCTTTCCAAAAAATCATGCAATAGTCAACGCACACATCAATCATTTCAGATGGTAATCCAAGACTCGCAACCAACTTCTGTATTTCATAGTAGTTCTCAGCCGAGACATTATCAGCTGGCAAATACTCTTTAATGAGTTCAGCCCAAGAATCCA
>NC_025695.1:38386490-38390016 GCF_000633955.1 Camelina sativa
ACATTATCAGGTGGCAAATACTCTTTAATGAGTTCAGCCCAAGAATCCATGCAATTCTCACTTAAGTTATTATCAGCTTTAATTGTCATCATCCTAGATGCCAATGATAACTTAGAATGCCCTTCTCTACATCCATCGTAGATAGGTTGATTTGCAGCATCTAACATAGTATAAAAACGTTGTGCATCTACGTTGGGTTCTTCCGTATTATTCTCAGGAAATGCAGCAGTAGTTTCATGAAATGCATCATTAACCATATCATGAAATCTATTTTCCTCATTATACCCATAAAAACCAAATTGGTCAGATTCTTGATGCCCATAGTTACTAGGTTTCTCAACAGCATAATTCATACTACTACTTCCAACATTACTGCTACAACCCTCTCCATGACGAAACCATACATAGTAATTTGGCATAAATCCTCTATTATAAAGATGATTCTTCACTAGATTAAATTCCAAATAATTATCGTTGCAACACTTAGGACATGGACAAAATATGGTACCGTTTTGACGAGAAAATTCTTGGTTTGTCGCCTGGTACATGAAAGCGCGCAACCCATCACAAAACTCTCTCGTCACATCACCGGTCTCCGGATCTCTATGATTGTACATCCACCGTCGCAACATTATTATGGAATTTAAAAGTTTTTAGGCCTTTTTTTGTAGCCTTTTTTCTTTCTCAAGATTTTTTTTGGTAGTAACTGTTTTTGTTGCAAGTGTTTTGTGTTGTGGTTTCCATGAATCATGAACTTGCTATTTATAGGCTTTCTAAAAATAAGTGCTATGGATTTGCGAGGGAACTTTGCAAGGGATTTGCGAGGGAACTTTGCAAGGGATTTGCAAGGGACATTTAATATTTTATTTTTTGCAAGGGATTTGCGAGGCTGTTACTGTTTTTCCGACAAAACAGTTACACTCGGGGAAAACGTGGCTGCCGACATCTTCGTCCCTTGCAACTCCCTCGCAAATTTGCTACAGACAAAATTGAAACTGACTTTCTTTGTGGTGTATGAATGAATGATGTATGGAATGATGATGTATGGAATGAATAGAAGTCAGGGTGTTTCAATTCCCCTTATGCAGTTGCAGTATAAGAGGTGTCAATCCTATCTAAGTGATTGTCAACAATTAAGATGTGCATATGAGTCTAAGTCAAGCCAATTGTAAAGATTGTTTGTCACTAACAATCCTAAAATGAGATATGAAATGCAGAAAGTAAAAACAACTAGAACAAGATACTAAATGCAAACAGAACAGACAAATTAAAGCTATAATGAAACTAGAACAGAGATAGACACTATGCTAATGAACTAATGCAAGACAAGTAATGAACAGGAAACTACGTGAATGCAATGGAAATGAAACAGGAATGAAACAAGACAATCACAAATCAAAAACACAAGTTCTGGGGATGAACTCGAGCAGCACTCGACCGAGTGTAGGTCGAGTACGTGGTCGAGCTAGACTTAAACGTGAAAACAGAGCAACACAAGAAAAACAGAGCAATGCTAAAACTAATCAAACAACAAGCAAGCAATGATATTTAGACTAAGATTTCAATAAACAAAGAAGGCCTTGAGGAGGGATTCATGGGCTGAGCTAATCATTGTGGTTATCTAACTTGGTCAACAAATCTCAAGCAAACTTTGAGCTGATCTCTAGACATACTATTCTAAGACATGTTTAATCCACTCTCATGGCAAGAAACAATCAAACCTATGCATTTCTAGACTTGTTCTCACAAAGAAAAGAATCTACACAAGCAGGCATTAAGCAATACATCTCAAACCAAACAAGACTTCTAATCTCTTAGCAAGCCTAATGGTAAGCTCTAGATCTAGCCTTATCTATGCTCCTTAGACATTGGTGTGATGTTAAGATGCTTGAAATCAAACCCTACCTTCTCAGATATAGGATCAGCATTAAGATCATCTAGCCTAGAAGAGATCTACAACAATCAAGCTTGACCAAATCAAACAAACCACAAGATCAACCCAGCCTAACCCATCCTCAAGGTCCTAAACAAACTACTCACAAGAACACATGGTGAAATATGTCAAAAACCCAGAAAATATTGAAACTTGCATCATTAGAAAGATGAAACAGAGATCTACAATATTGATGAAGAAATAAAACTCGAAATCTTAATATTTTGAAAGTTATGAAACAAACAAAATACAAGAATCTAGTCTTTCTTTCTTAAACAAGTACAAAATCTAAAATAAAAGAAAGTGCAAAAGGAATAAAATCTAAAAAAGGTAAAAACTAGGTTTTAGACTCTCTAAAAAGCTGGACTCTTTGGTGGCTGCAGGTACAAGGGCCTTATATAGGAGGTGAGGTGGAAGCCCTAAAAATACAAAAAGTCAAAGTAGTCAACGGCTCGGTCAACTCGACCAGTGCTCGGTCGAGTGGCTGGTCGAGCTGGCTTCTCTCGTGCATTCTCCACTCGGTCGAGTCCTCCTCAGCACACGGTCGAGTGGTGGTCGAGTGGTGCGGTCGAGTTGGACTCCGGACCTTGATTCTACAGCCTTAACTCTCTTGTTTTCTCCTCAGGATTGCTTCACTTCTCCTCAGCATTGCTTCCATGCTCCTTAAGCTCCAAAATCACCTGTTTATGCATGAAAAGATGCAAATGCAATGCAACTATACTCTAATGCATGATTAGTCCTAAAGCTACACAATAATGGCCTAAATGGATAGCAAAAGATGCAAAAGTTGTGAATAAACTAAGGGAAAACAAGGTAAAATATATGAACATCAACACCCCCAAACTTAGTCTTTGCTTGCCCTCAAGCAAATAATCAAGACAAAAGAAGGTAGGTGAGGTTTGAAAGTGGGATCTCAGCTCCTAAAGCTTGCAAATAGACTATCTAGAATCAATGTCCAAGTTACTAGTACTATGATGCAAGTTGAATGAGCTATACTTAAAGACTTTAGACAAGCATATCACAACCTTCACTGATTTGAGCCTTAGACATCCACATGCATTCAAATCAACCATTTCCTTTAACATTCATTAATCAAGAACATGAATCAATTCTATGCAATGCTTAAACTCATTTGGCTTGGCAGTAAAAGGTTTAGAGACAATGATGGTCTCTTTTTAGAGTAGGGCTTATCAATATCAAGGTTCTCTCATAAAAAATGGATTGAGCTTTAGAAGAATGCTAAAGGTAAGAACACTTAGACACATACAAGAACAAAACCTTGTCTACCCAAAGGCACCCAAAGTGTTTATCCTATCAATCTAAACCCAATTGATCCTAGTGCTACCCTTTAACTTCTTTTCTTCTTTTTCACCCTTTTCTCTTTTGGTTTTAAAGTCTTAGGAGAGGTTTCTTATTTGATCTTTCTAGTGGAATGGGGGATTCTTACTTATTTGCTATGGTTCTCTTTTCTTCTTATTCTTAAGACATATAAGCATTTTGCTAGACTTCTCTTTTCTTTCTTTCTTTTCTTTAGCTAGAACCATCGTTAAACAACCTTATTCTTCCCATTCTTTCACTAGACTTTAAATTTTC
>NC_025695.1:38390076-38408695 GCF_000633955.1 Camelina sativa
GACCACCTACTCGGTCGAGTGAGTGGTCGAGTGGTACGTCGAATTCATTGGTGTGTTCATCCTGAGTTTCTTCTTGTTGGAAACCCTCCCTTCCTGAATTCCACTGTCCTCAGTGTTGGGATGTGCTCCTAGTCTTGTTGGTAAGACTCTTCCACTGCGAAGATTGATAGCATTGGCAAATTCAGTAGTTTGTACAATGGCTGTGCCCTTGTGAGGGTCATTCTTTGAGGCAGAAGCTTGGTGGTTCTCCATAGTCACAATCCTGGATGTCATTGTGTCAAACTTTGCATGAAGTTCACTGTAAATATCATCTATTCTCTTGTTCAGCTCAGCAATCCTGTTTGTTGTCTCTATCTTGCCTTGTGTTTGCCCAATCAACAACTATTGCATCATTGCTCTTAAGTCTTGTTCCTGGCCTTGGTTAGTCTGAAACCCTGGTGGGGGACACAATTGGGGCTGGAACACTTGGTGTTGTTGCTTGGGGATGTAGTTTTGTTGCTGTTGAGGTTGAGGAGGTGGATAAACCTGGTCTTGAGGATTGGCCACATTGGTGCTCCTATAAGAGAGATTGTTGTTTTTGAAACCTCCTTGGTTGTAGCCTTTGAATCCTCCCTGGTTTTGCATGTAGCACAACTCAGCAAATTCAGGCTCCCCCTCTTGAACTGGAGCTTCCTCTTCACCAATGAAGTGAATGGACTTGGATTGGCTGAGGAGGATCTTGTCAAGCTTCTCATTGACCATCTTCAAATCCTTCTTATACTTGTCCTCTTGATCAGTTGAGGAGCTCCTTATGGTCCTATCATAGTCCTCATTATAATTGCCATCAGATTGAGCAAGATTCTCAACTAATTCCCATCCTTCTTCCACATTCTTGTTGAGGAAGTTGCCATTAGAGGCTGTGTCAAGAAGCATTCTTATCTTGGGAAGCACTCCTCTATACAAGGTGCTTAGAAGTGACTCATTGCTGAAGCCATGGTGAGGACACTGAGTTTGGAATCCTTTAAACCTCTCCCAAGCTTCACAAAAGCTCTCATTATTCCTTTGAGCAAACCCAGAAATTTCATTCCTCAACCTAGCAGTCCTTGCATTGGAGAAGAACTTGGCCAGAAAAGCTTTCTTGCATGCATCCCATGTGGTGATAGCTCCAGTAGGTAGAGTCTTCTCCCAAAGGTGAGCTTTGTCTCCAAGAGAAAATGGGAAGAGCCTTAATTTGAATCCATCTTCACTCACTCCATTGATCTTTGTGAGTCCACATATTCTGTCAAACTCATCAAGGTGATCTAGTGGATCCTCCATTGGCAACCCATGAAACTTGTTGGCTTGTATCATTGAGATCAATCCACTCTTGATCTCAAAGTTATTGTTTGCTACTGAAGGTGGCACAATTCCAGCCCTTTGGTTGTGGGTATTGGGTGCATCTCCTGCACCAATGTGCCTTGGTCTTTGCTCATGGATAGCTTGTTGCTCCATGATGTCTTGACCTTGTTGTTGTTGAACTACTCTTCCTTGCTTATGTCTCAAACCCTTTTGTAGCCTGTGGATGTTGTCAATAGGCTGTTGAAGACTATCTTTGCCTTTTGACCTTGTGTGCATCAACAAACTCTACTACAGACTCGAACAGGTACACGGTCGAGCGCAGGCTCGAGTGGGTGGTCGAGTCGACTGGGAAGTAATGGCTAATTTGGTCCGGCTTCTGGCTCGATCAAGTGCTCGATCACAGCTCGGTCGAGTGGTGGTCGAGTAGGTGGTCGAGTGGGTACCTGAAACACAAAACAGCCAAGCAAAGGAAGATTCGAGTTCAGTAACTTCACAAGTGTTTAAAACGAACTTAATCTTAGACTAATAATGATCCTAAATGTCACAAAACACACTCAAATGGGCAACGGCGCCAAATTGAAACTGACTTTCTTTGTGGTGTATGAATGAATGATGTATGGAATGATGATGTATGGAATGAATAGAAGTCAGGGTGTTTCAATTCCCCTTATGCAGTTGCAGTATAAGAGGTGTCAATCCTATCTGAGTGATTGTGAACAATTAAGATGTGCATATGAGTCTAAGTCAAGCCAATTGTAAAGATTGTTTGTCACTAACAATCCTAAAATGAGATATGAAATGCAGAAAGTAAAAACAACTAGAACAAGATACTAAATGCAAACAGAACAGACAAATTAAAGCTATAATGAAACTAGAACAGAGATAGACACTATGCTAATGAACTAATGCAAGACAAGTAATGAACAGGAAACTACGTGAATGCAATGGAAATGAAACATGAACGAAACAAGACAATCACAAATCAAAAACACAAGTTCTGGGGATGAACTCGAGCAGCACTCGACCGAGTGTAGGTCGAGTACGTGGTCGAGCTAGACTTAAACGTGAAAACAGAGCAACACAAGAAAAACAGAGCAATGCTAAAACCAATCAAACAACAAGCAAGCAATGATATTTAGACTAAGATTTCAATAAACAAAGAAGGCCTTGAGGAGGGATTCATGGGCTGAGCTAATCATTGTGGTTATCTAACTTGGTCAACAAATCTCAAGCAAACATTGAGCTGATCTCTAGACATACTATTCTAAGACATGTTTAATCCACTCTCATGGCAAGAAACAATCAAACCTATGCATTTCTAGACTTGTTCTCACAAAGAAAAGAATCTACACAAGCAGGCATTAAGCAATACATCTCAAACCAAACAAGACTTCTAATCTCTTAGCAAGCCTAATGGTAAGCTCTAGATCTAGCCTTATCTATGCTCCTTAGACATTGGTGTGATGCTAAGATGCTTGAAATCAAACCCTACCTTCTCAGATATAGGATCAGCATTAAGATCATCTAGCCTAGAAGAGATCTACAACAATCAAGCTTGACCAAATCAAACAAACCACAAGATCAACCCAGCCTAACCCATCCTCAAGGTCCTAAACAAACTACTCACAAGAACACATGGTGAAATATGTCAAAAACCCAGAAAATAATGAAACTTGCATCATTAGAAAGATGAAACAGAGATCTACAATATTGATGAAGGAATAAAACTCGAAATCTTAATACTTTGAAAGTTATGAAACAAACAAAATATAAGAATCTAGTCTTTCTCTCTCAAACAAGTACAAAATCTAAAAATAAAAGAAAGTGCAAAAGGAATAAAATCTAAAAAAGGTAAAAACTAGGTTTTAGACTCTCTAAAAAGCTGGACTCTTTGGTGGCTGCAGGTACAAGGGCCTTATATAGGAGGTGAGGTGGAAGCCCTAAAAATACAAAAAGTCAAAGTAGTCAACGGCTCGGTCAACTCGACCAGTGCTCGGTCGAGTGGCTGGTCGAGCTGGCTTCTCTCGTGCATTCTCCACTCGGTCGAGTCCTCCTCAGCACACGGTCGAGTGGTGGTCGAGTGGTGCGGTCGAGTTGGACTCCGGACCTTGATTCTACAGCCTTAACTCTCTTGTTTTCTCCTCAGGATTGCTTCACTTCTCCTCAGCATTGCTTCCATGCTCCTTAAGCTCCAAAATCACCTGTTTATGCATGAAAAGATGCAAATGCAATGCAACTATACTCTAATGCATGATTAGTCCTAAAGCTACACAATAATGGCCTAAATGGATAGCAAAAGATGCAAAAGTTGTGAATAAACTAAGGGAAAACAAGGTAAAATATATGAACATCAAAAGTTGTGAATCCTAACATATTTTTGTAGGTTAAATTGGAGTTTCCTAATATTTGAAAAGACAATTTTGCCCTGAAGATAAAAGTGAAAGCACGAAAAACATCGTCTGCATTCCTTAGTCGAACCCATCTCGTCTATTCCAATTACTTTCCCAAATTTGTTGAAAAAATGCTGGAGATCCCTTTGTTATGTGGGAAGTAGTTATTTTCTAGCAACCGTTGGTTGTTTAGAGTCGATGTCAGAAGAGGTTGTAGAGTGATAGGACTGACTAGACAAATTTCTTATGAGGATTTTGTTGAAATGGTGTATGAGGATTTTGGGTTAGATAGAAGAGTTTGTGAGGTGAAGTAATCATACAAATTAGCACTGAAGAGTGCGTCGTTTTCCTTACCAGAGGACACCCCGCCGGTGTTTGTTTGTAATGGGCGACAGTTTCAAGGACTCATCTGACAAAGTCAAGAAGAAGGAGTGAGTCGGCTGTGTGTTGAAATCGTCGATTCAAGGGATGAGGAGATCTCTAAAACTAGGGAATATGATAAAGTGGAGATGGCTACTCATCAAGATAACTATGAAGTGAAGGCGTCAGGGGAAAAACGAGTGGCAGAAGACGAGGAAGAAGGGGAAGATGACGATGAAGATAACGAAATGAGGTTTGATTTTTTCGATGACCCAGATGGAGCAAGTTCTGGAGATGAAGAGTATAATTTGCCTAAGGAAAATGAAGTTGAGCAAACTAAGGATGACGACGAGGCAATTGTGGAAATAACTGTAGCAAACACAGGTTTTTCGTTTCCTAAAAGGAATTGTAGTTTTCGCAGTCTGTTTGAGGAATTAGATATCAAAGATATTGATATAGCGGTTGGGGAAACATATGATTCAAGAAAAGATTTGTTGGTTAGATTGAAGATATTAAGTGTAGTCCAAAAGTTTGACTTCTATGTGCCTGAATCAAGGCCTAATTTGTATGTTGTAAGATGTTGGGTTCGTGGTTGTCAGGGGAGGGTGAGAGCTTCAATGATAGGTTATTCTTCAATATTCCATATTCGGATTTACCAAAGGCAACACAGTTGTTCAGTAACCAAAAGGTCTAGAAGTTCAAGGAAAGCAACCCCAGATATTTTGGGGGAACTCTACAAAGAATTTGTTGGGGGTATTGGATCTGATGTTGTGCCAAACCATGTTGCAGCTGGCCTTAATCTACGGTTTGATATAAAGGTAAGTGTATGAAACTTTACATAAACTGGAAAACGCTTGTTATATTACACTGTGTTCGTTTTGGATCTTATAAAATTTCATTTTTTTGTTGTTGTAGATGGGTTATTGGAAAGGTCATCGTACTCTCAAGTGTGCTCGTGAATTAGTTAGGGGTAGTTATTAAAGTGGATATTCAGAACTACCTTCGTACTTATACATGATTAGAAAAGCAAATCCATGAACTCTGACTAGGGTAGAAGTGGATGAGTTAGATAGATTCAAATTTGTTTTCATAGCATTTGGGGAAAGCATAGATGGATTTCCATTCATGAGGAAAGTCATAGTTGTTGATGGTACATTTTTAAAGGGCAAATATCTAGGGACGTTGCTAATGGCGACGACACAAGATGGCAACTACAACATATTTCCTCTAGGCTTTGTTGTGGTTGATATGGAAAACGATGAGTCATGAGAATGGTTTTTTAGACAACTCAGCCGTGTTATTCAAGATGATGAAGGGCTTGCCATTATATCGGATAGACATAAGTCCATCGGCAAAGCAATAGTAAAAGTGTATCATCTTGCTAGTCGTGGAATTTGTACTTACCATCTACACAAAAATATCCTGGTTAGATTTAAAGGCTCTGAGACTTTTGGTTTGGTGAAGAAGGCTGCAACTGCTTATAGGCTCCAAGATTTCAATGAATTGTTTCATCAAATTCAACAGGTGACCCAGTCCTACATGCGTATTTGGTGCGGGCTGATGTAAGTAAGTGGAGTCGGGTACACTTTCCAGGTGATAGATATAACTTCACCACCACCAACATAGCGGAGTCTCTCAACAATGTCTTAAAAGCATCTAGACAGTATCCGATAGTTAGCCTGCTAGAGGAGATACGGATGATGTTGACTAGATGGTTTGCTGCGAGACGGAAACATGCTGCTATTATGACAATTGTTCTAACAACTCAAGTTGAGGAGCTTCTCCAGGTAAGATAATATTATGGCTATTTGTCAAGTTGAGGAGCTTCTCCCTACTTAAACATCTACTAACTAAATTTTGTCTGCTTTTTAGGCCCGAGTTGCTAGAGCAAATTTGCTAGCTGTGCAAGAGATCGATCCAAACCAAACCAATACGAAGTTAGAAGTGGGGCATCCATGAATGTGGTCAACCTATCACAAAAGAAGTGTTCTTGTCGTATGTTCGATGTTGCAAGCAGAGACTGCTAATGTTTCAAGAATTTCTAAGGGCCATCCATACTTTCGAACAGAGTATCTAGGACATGGTTATGCGAAATCAGTTGTGCCGAAGGATGAAACCTGCCCATTACCAAACAATGTCGTTGAGAAGAGAGTTAAAACACCACTGGTGAGGACTCAATCTGAAAGACCGAAGCTGAGTAGAGCTAAAGGCCCATTCGAGATTGCCATGAAGAGGAAAAGGCCCAGGAAAGCCCATTGTTGTGGAAACTGTGGGCATATCGGCCACAATCGTCAAACATGCAATGGTTGACAATGGTTTGAGTGTTTACGATGATGTCGTCACATCTTTCTCTTTTTTTTTTGGTTTTGTAAGACTTGATTGATGGTCATATTTTAACTCTGCTCCAACTCTTAGTATACTATGACCACATGGCACTTAAACTCTGCCTTTAAAAGTTTTTCACATCACCAAGTTAGGTGTGTGTTAAATGGAACATTTAACCCACATTAATGAGTTTTTCCAACCGGAAACTGTAAAATTTATTTACAGTGGAACAAGAATTTATTTATAAAACCATTATAAAAGTAATTGTTATATGTTCACTTGTTGCACTCGAGACCTAAAACGTAGAACCCTAATACAAATATAACTCAACATGGCTTACATTCCAACGCCTGTGGTCGCGGATAAAATCCGCTGTGTAGGGAAGCAAGGGTTTCGGCACCTTGGTCCTTTTATAGCTGCTGGACCGGCGTACAAAGAGCTTGTATACTCTGACGAACTCTTGTGTGAGGTAGATTTGGATGAATTTATTTTCAATGGTCAGCTTGCTAATGTTTCTTCCTCATATAGGCCCTTCTTGTTGAAATGTCTTGAGAAGGGACATCTCACAGCAAAATATGTCGAATCACTTCGAATATTGACTCAAGTTGGCCCTTCACAAGAGGTGCTAGATATGCTTGTTGAAACCGCTACAGAGAGCATTTATACGCACTTCGCATATGCTATGATGCTCATCTGCTGTGGAGCTATGGAAGACGGGCTGCTGTTGACGAAAGCTTTCTTCAGGAAGGTGCCACACATCCACGACGTTGTGATGATCACTGATCAAGTTGAGACACAAATTAGGGAATTGGGGCTTCTTGGATATCGTATTTTTGATGGATATTACCATTTCGAAATTGCTCCTCTGTGTTGGTTGGAGCATCACAACGGACTTGATATATGTGAACATTGTTTCGCATTCACCTATGCTTGCAAGTTTCGGGAAATGTGTTGAAAGGTATGTATGTCTCATAAATCCACTATGTTTCATATTATGGTCTCGTTTTGATATATCAGGGATGTCTAAGTGTTTAAGTGTAGGAAGCTCTTTTTGATATAACTTTGCGGCTAATATGTGTAATAGTCTAAGCTGTATTAGTCTAAGCAGCAACCTTTTTAATGTAACTTTGCGGCCAATATGTGTAATACGTATGTGTATAATGAATGTTTTTTTAGTACGGTTTATGAGTGTGTAATATGAATGTTGATTAGTGTACACAAAATAATCATAAACCTTATAGATATTAACTAACCACCAAGCTTATACATTTTTACATAAACTTAGCATACGTGTTACAAAAGACATACCCCATCTAGACAAAAGAATACGCTCGTCTTTGAGCTCCAGCATACAGAACAATGTTGCATGTTCTATACGTTGTCACGAAGAACATGCAACTTTGTTATCTTTACAAAAAGAATATGGGTATCATAGCAGAAGTTCAAAAAATATTGGTTAGCCAATTAAGTTTCAAAAAGACGGAGTCACCAGCGGAATACTCGCTGATTATACACAGGCTTCTCTCTGTGATATAAACTCAACACCACCTCTCTCGGAACCACGAGGATTTGGGTCAGACATTTGAATGAAGCAATCAGTGTCAAGAACCTCATCAAATATCTCAGCTGCAAGTTTTAATCGGATGGCAGGCATTGCAGCATCAGATAAACCTTCATATGAAAAGCCAATAGCTAAACACTTAATGTATTTAACTGCAAAAACCACAATCCCCTTGCTGAAAGTTTTGGGGACACGTTTTACCCCTGTAAAACGTGAAAGCTCGCGTACTCATTTTTTTTTCTTCTCTGGAGGGGCAACATCATGCATCAACGCTTAAGTCATACGAATATATGGCTTGCAAAACTTCAGAACCTCATCATCAGAGTACAAACTGCAGATGTTGTCATACACTTTCACTCTTCAACCCACTAAGTCCACTTCCACAGCTACCCAATGGTCATTATTGATGTTGTGTGCAAAGTAAAGAACATCAACATCATCAACCCACCTCTTCTTCGTCATACCGTAATTAGGATAAAGACCATTGTATACTTTGAAGTACATATTAGTGAACAACCAATTCTTCTGAGTGTCAAACTTCTTTTAGTCTTGTGCCCATTGATTGACAAACCATGGATCTAGGAAGGCAATCCTATCGGTTAAGAAGGGGGACATGGCCTGCATAGACCTTTTCCTTAGCATATGCATCACTGGACACAAGTGCTGACAAGTTTAGCAGAACACATTAGTATTTGATGATTTCCATAATATTTGATGTCTCCATAAATGGAAAATAATTGTATACATACCGCATCCTTCGACCACCCATATTTCGGATCTTGCTTAGGCCACAACTCCTTCGGTGTCATTATCCTTAAGTAAAAATTAGCTGATGAGTCGCTGGTGTCGAGCCCATTTTCTCTGCCAAACAAAAAAGAAAACAAAACATTAGACCTTCAATAATTACATAAGAACCGCTAAAATTGACATTAAAAAAATAAGAAGACTAACAGCTCATTGTCTATGAACCCCATTAACTTGTCAACCTTGCCTGCAGACACTTTCTCAAAAGGATCATAATGAGCTGGTGAAAGTACCTTCCCCTTAAGAATGCTCTTAACCACTAAACTCCCAATGTATGGGTCAAGCTGTGTTGCTGCAAGGTTTCTATCCCTTTTATTTGGACTACCAATATCATCATCCTTACACAACAAATCAACTTCTCTATAGCCAATTCAATATTTTTCCTAGCTGCATTCTCAATAGGGTCTGAAAAACCTGAATCCGACGATGGCGAATGCTTTTGTTGTGTAAAAGCAACGTCAGCAGCTTTTTGTGGCTCACATTTACTCCCTCCTTTACTCAACGGTGTCCTTCCTTGGTTTTTAGGTGATGTAAATTCCTTCCTCATCTCCTCAAGGCAAACAACAACTGGTTGTTTTGTAATAAGTGTAGAGAGTTTCGGCTCATCAAGTGCTGCCCTTCTCATATTTTTAACATTCTTCAAAGACAACCTGGATTTCTTCGAAGGATTTTTGACCACGCATGAAATGGGAAAATCATCCTGCGATGTTTGCTTCATCTGTAATAGCCATGGCTAAAACGAGAGACATTAATAGAAACACATGACATGGAAACATGATTTAAAAAACTGAAATATGATTTTTATATCTCGAGGTCAACAGTTTGGGAACACATCTTATTAACTTAAAAGACATAACGAAAATTGGAAAAGAATATACAGGGCTAAGAAAGAAACTAAAGCTTCAAATTTGTCAATGCCCACCAACTATGCAATATTCTGCACAGACAAACCACTTCTCTTTGTAAAGAATTTCACAATGTAATTGTTTTTAAAAAAGAATTTCAAACCAAGCATACCTCATCTTTCTCGACAGGACCACCAGCCTCTCCTGTTTTTGATTCTACATAGTGGGCAACATGACCTTCTTCTTCATCTAACATCTCTTCCAAAGTTGCCTTCTCGGGTAAGATGCCATTACCTCTCTTCAACTCAACCACATCATTCTCAAGGACCGAAACCTTTTTTTCTATCTATTTCACTTGCTCACCAATACTTTTCAACTTCCCCCCCCCCCAAGTTTTCATTCATTTCATCCATTTTCCATACCCAACAGTTTTAGAACGCCTTCTAGTGGCCCTTTCTCCCCGCCCTTCACATCACCATCATCGACGCTTTCATCATTCAATTCTTTAAGCTTCACCGGACCTTTTGACCTCATGTGCGTAGAGGAGCTGGTTGTCGGCTTAAACATTTTCATAGGAGGTGGATCCACAAAATCATCTCCACTATTTGCTGCCGCCTGCCTCTTCTCCACTTTCTTATCAAAGACACCCTCCTCTGCATCACCAGACCACTCTTTTTCATTTACACATCCAAGGAAAAGATCATGTAGCAGATTATCCAACAGCTTATTTCCACCAACTCCTTCTCCGAATACTGCATTTTCCCCTGGCCACATTGGATATATATCCTCTTCACGTCTGAAAACCAAATGCTTAACGTCCACCTACACATTCAAACAACCAGATAAAAATATATGCATTAATAGGGTTTAGTTAACATATCAAATTTCATATCAAAATATCTGTTAATTCTGGATATTTACCCTACCTTTTTCTTTAACTTCTTCTCTGCAGCTAATGTGGCTTCAACTGTAATCCTTGGGCGGCCTCCACCCCAGCAAAGAAGCGGCACAACTTCTTCGACATCATCATCATCAATTTTTCTTTTCCTCCCATACTTTTTCCCAAAGTTAACCAAACTTTCCAAACCCCATACCATTAGGACATGTACACATCCATGTATAGCATATGTATCGTTATCAAAGGACACAACTTTAATTTACTGAATCAACTCCTTAAATCCAATACGACCCCAAGGAAATCTCTCAAAAGCCTCAATATCCAGATGTCGTTTCACATACTCTAATGGAATCCTACTGGACCGAGATAGCCCCAATATACCAACATGAAGGACAAACAACAGTCCAATCTTCTTTCTCTTTTCAGGAAGCGAGGTCCTACAATTCTTCATCGCTTCATCCAACTCAAACCAGTTTGGACCAACCCCTACATCCACATTTAACTCAGCCCAGAATTCAGTGTGATCAACATCCACTTTATCCTCTTTATCTATCATATCACACTTCAGGCCGGAAATGTCTTCATACTCATAAAGAGAAAACTTGATAGGAATCCCTTCAATCAATGCCCACATCTCATAGCTCCTCTCTATTGCCAGCTGTCGAGTTAATATATAGTGCACCAACTTTGCCCACCATACATAGTCACTATCCGCAAGTTTTAAGATAACACCTACTTGCGAATTATCTCTGATATCCGTGTACACATCATCCCCAATGCACTCCTTCATAAATCCAAACTGCTCAATGTGCAGTTATGATGCATGCTCCGTCTCTGTAAGGGTGATTTCCCTTCAGGATACAGCCTTGGAGGGTACCTCTTCTCTGCACTTGATCCCTTAACTGCAAATGGCACACAATACTATTTTAGATTCTATTTCCTTATTTGTACAAACTACAATTCTTCTTAAGTCAATAACAAAACTCTCTCAAACTACAAACTAAAAAACTCTCTCAAACTCTATCACAACACTCTATCACACCATAACACTCTACGTGCACACAAGACATATGGAGGATGAAATTTTTTTTTCAAAACACCAAACCCCAAAACGACAAAACAAAACTTTTGCTCAGCTTTTCCTCCTCTACCCTCCTAGATCCCTCACATATTCGCTATTAACTCTTTCATCAAACCAAATCCAAACACCCAAATCACAAACTTACCTTTCGATTTTTTCATCACTATCTACCCAGATACTTTCCACTCAACCTTCGTAGTTAACGCCTCACCGGTTTCTTCGCGCCGATTCTACGTAGCAAAAATAACCCACCATTCGTTACATATAAAAACAACACTTAACAAACTGTACTAATCATATATACTCGCCTCTTACTCAATTTCGTCATAACACAGGCTGATTTCTCCTTCACGAACTCATCTCCTCCTTAATCTCCCAAGGAAACACAAACCAAATTTGTACTGAAGTCTCTGCCTGAATCCCCAGCCACCGAAATCTCCATCGGAATCCCCACCCACTGAAATCTCCACCCGAATTCCCACCCACCGAGATCTCCGTACGAATCCCCGGCGATATTGCCTCCGCAATCGCTTCGCAAGTAGAGATAACAACCAACACAATTCAAAACTCCTTAGGGTTTCACGATTACATAGGGTTTCACGATTTCAATTTCTTGTTTCTTTTATGAAAAAAAATCCTTTTTAAAAAATCAAAATGGCATCCCCGCAATTAAACAGATAACCAAATGGTTAAAAGTCTTTTACCAACTAATTAGTACTAGTTTAGTAAATTAAAAATAAACGGACCTACTCTAGTAATAAACCACGATTTATGTACTAGTATAGTCATTGTTTCGTTAGAAAATGATAATTATGGTTTGTTTATGAAAATTGATTTTTAATAACTGTATGTTAGATGATATTTTTGAAAAGAGAATTTCAGGTTTGACCCATAACCCAAGATATTATGAATGAATTAAAAATAATTGTTATCCAGATTTGGTTATTTGAATAATTACTACAATTGATTATAAATCTGATTAAGCAACCAAAATTTGTTTTCTTTTCCTAGAACTTTTTAATCTCATTCTATTGTATGTAAGGAAAACTTAAGTCTAAGAAAAACATTCATTGTAGTTAAATTGTTAATTTAGATTATTAAGTCGACACAGACTGTTAAAGGAAAAGTTCCTTCAAGTCATCATCATTGACATCTTCATGTATAAAGAGTTCAGATTTCAACCAGGGAACTAGATGATGCTCTTTTGGGTCGATTTGGTTTTGTTCAGTGGTTTTTGGGTGTTTGGTTTCTCCAATCCAGATGGTATATATATATATGCTGATTCTAGACTTTGTCTCACATTATTTTTATTCCTTTGCTTTCAACAGTTTGATTGAATCTTTGTATTGAAACAAGTTTCTTGAGTTTGTCTTGTGGCGGCTCAAGTTACACTGCGTCTTATAACAGCTCCTAGGTTTAAGACGACGATTATATCCAAATGGGTAACACTAGCACGGTTACGTACATCGACAAGAATTCTACTTTTAGTGTTCCCATCAGATTCTTCTCGGATTCTCATGATCGCCAATGTTATAATAAGGTACCTGTGACAAAGAAGGATTTGTCCTTGGTTCTGATTCGGGCTACATTCGTTTATAGAAATTATGATAGCCAGAACAGTCCTCCAGCATTTCATATCTCTCTTGGAAGGAGAATCACTAGTAATGTTGATCTTAGACCCAATGATCCTTGGATTGAAGAGTTGGTTTGGCCAGTCAACAACAATGATTCTCTTTTGCTTTGTTTACTATTGAATATGATCCAATTACACATAGAGACATTAAATCAAGTAACATATTACTTGATGATAGTCTAACTGCAAAGGTTGCTAATTTTGGTCTCCCTAAACTTGTGGGAGAAGCTGAGAAATCTCAAGTGACAACACAAGCAAAAGGAACCATGGTGAGTAGAGAATAATAAACCATTATCATTTCTCTCTTTCTCAGATATTTTAAACTCATAATAACTCGGGAGTTAGGACTATTTGGATCCGGAGTACTAGTTGACGAATACATTGGCAGCGAAGATTGATGTCTACGGGTTTGGTGTTGTGATGTTTGAGCTTCTAACGGGTAAAACCCAATAGAGAATGGGAGACATATGTGGTGAGAGAAGTGAAGAAGAGGATAAATAAATCGAAGAACTTTTATGACCTTCAAGAATTGTTGGACGCTATGATCATCAGCTCAACCAGCGAGAATCTTGAAGGGTTCAAAAAGTATGTAGATTTGGCTCTAAGATGCGTGGATCAAGGAGTGAATAGGCCATCAATGAGTGAAGTTGTGAAAGAGACTGAGAACATAATGCAGCCAGCAGGATTTAGGACACAATGATTGATGTTTGTCTTAGGTTTAAACTCTGGGATTTTCAAAGCGTATTTGGGTGTGGAGACTTCGGGAGCCCTAAGCCTTTCTATAAGACCCCAACCCTAAAATCTCGTACCATCCCGTACATGTCCGTTAATTCAATTTAGGGCCTATTGATTTTTAACTCATTATTTCAACAATATGCATCCAATTGTTGAAAGTCATGCGGTTAAGTAAACGGGTTAATTAAAACCTTAAAAACATGCATCCAATTTAAACAAAGGGGTTCTAGTACAACGAAAGTCATGAAATAGGCTAATACAACGTTTTAAAATACTAGACCGTAAATAAAACTACCCCAAGCCACCATTTTCTCCCTTCCTTGCCTTCGTCACGCGAGCTGGTCAGCCACATAAGTCATGATCTCAATCCCGTGTCCATAAAAGGAGGCGTAAGCAAAACAAGTTTGCTAGTGGAGTGGTCATCCCTTCTCACTAGGCTCAGTTCAATAATCTCAATCCAACATAGGTTAAATTCAATCAATTCAGGCATTTCAAATAACCCATAAGATAGTTGTCCAAATCGTTTACACCAACCATCAATTTATTGCAATAAAAACATTAACCAAGACAAGCAAGCAATCAAGACTAAATAAACCATCGGTCCAGAGATCGACCATATAACTCACCTTGGATTCGTTCCTAGGTGCTAAACTCTCGGTTTCCCCTTGTCTTATACGTACAGTCTCTAATTCAGTCTTGTTTCACACATACGGACACATCGGTCATTGTTACCATTCGATGCTAAGACCATAAAACTATCGACGGACTAGGGTCGGAGAATCACTTACTGATTTCTCCCTCAACTATGACTTAGGATCTCTCGGTTTAAGGCTCGACGGAACTTTCTCTCTTTTTCTCTCTCTCTCTCGCGAAGACTTACGGATATTATGCGTTGCTCTCTCGAGAGCCAAGGGTTCTACCATATATATTGGGTCAGCTAAACCGCCTTGGACTTGCCAAAGCGATAAACCCAATCGTGCCCCAAGTTCCCTTATTTTTTTCAACTATCCTTTTCCCACTAAATTGCATTTTCCGCGAGTTTCCATTTCTATCGAGTTCCCTTTTCCATAGATCGGCCTAAATCTTTCGCAAAGATTTCCGAATCCCCGAGCCATCCATCGGCCCATTGTCATGTCGGTCAAACCCTGTCCCATCGGGTCGATCCATCGTTCACCGATGCGACCATTTCCGGACTGTAACATCCGTGTTCCGGAATTATATTTTGGTTTGTGTTGAATAAATCAAAGGAGTGGATTTTAATAAATTTCAGTTTAATTATCGGCTTAATTAAATCCTGGTTTAATCTAATTAAACCAAAAAATCCTAATCTCTCTCAAAAAGTCACGCCTCTTCTCTATTTTTGTGCTTTTGTCGACATTGTCATCAGAAAAAAAAGAGAGAGCTTTGGTCCATTTTGTAGTGAAGGAAAAGGAGAAAGAGATCAACAAAGCTTTGTCTTAGAGAGAAGGAGAAGGAACAGAATCATCAGGATTTGGGAGAAGGAGGATCCGACGGGTCAAATTGTTTTGAAATGTATTGATTTTTGGTAGGGTTGTAGCTAAGAACGTTTCGTACACTCTCGTTTTTACATAAGTGAATTTGAGTTAATATTCTAGAAGATATTGGCAGTTTCGTGTGGTGTTTCATCTCAGTCGCGGATTGAGACCATTGGGTGTTTCGGGATCAATTGTAGTTTCATCTGAGATCTGATCGTTCTGAAATTTTGTGGGACAATTCTGAACGTCTATAATATGCTTTTCACTGGAGGGATTGGAAATTTAATGGTTTTTATTATTTTATGGTTTCACATGTGAGGTTGTTCTTTTCTGATTTTTCTGGCAGTTTGTTTTCAATGTTTGTTTGTTGTTGTGATTGGTTGTAGGAGCGAGTTTGGTTGTTCTTGGATATTGGAGAGCTTCTCTTTTGGCTGTAGTTATTTTCGTGAATCACTTGTTAAGGTGAGTGTGTGACCATGAGCTTATCTAAGCGATTGGGTTGTATAAGTTGTTTTGTTTGATGATGTGTAGGTGTGGTGAATGTGTTATTGGGTGTTCTATTTAATGACTGGTTTGTTATATTTTATTTGTGGTTGTACTCTTGATTTGCTTGTGTGTATAGCTCGTAGATGGGAGGATCGCCTCACTGGGTATTTCTGGTAATACTCACGCATCTCATTGTGTTTGTGCTGCAGGTAATGTGTAGCGTGGAATCATGGCGATGAGGAGGAGGATGATCTAGGGTCTTGGTTATTGTGTTATGGTTATGTTATTGATGTTGGAACCTTGTATAGAAGCATGCTAGGTTGATGGTTTATATTAGTTTTAATTGATATGATATTTATTTGAAATTAGAGTTGGTTTGGTTTGACTTCCGCTGTCCATGTTGATTTGTTGTTGGTTTATAATTAAATATTATGGGGTATTTAATTATATTATTATTATTATTATTATTATTATTATTTTAAAAAAAACGGGTCGGGTTGTTTCAGTTTGGTATCAGAGCCCTTACGGTTCTAGGATGGTTAAATGGATGGTTTAGATCGGTTTAGGAATTTAATTGGTTGAATTATTTTCCTGTTGGGGGATGCATGATGTTGTGAATGAAAATTGATTAGGAGTAGTTAGTCAGTTTGTTTGCGGTATGGAGTTCTAGTATCATCCTCTTCGAGCCTTCAATGATATTCCACGGTAAGTTGTTATATGTGTTGTTAGTTGTGCAGTTGGCTATTGAAAAGTTGTTGGAAAGTGGTAGATCAAGCCGGTATCGGGAAATACCATTGGCGGTGATTTGTGGGAGTGGGTGTTTTGCAAATGGAGTTCGTTTGGATTTTTTTTTGACTCGTGTGTCACGTGGAAAGGAAATAGCTTGGGAATTCTATAAATGGAAAGTTTCTATAAATAGAAGGTTTCTATAAATGGAAGGTTTCTAAAAATGGAAAGTTTTTTGGGAGGTAGAACTTGTCCAGTTTTTGGAAAGGGTGCGAGGGGACATCCAAAGTGTTTGATATGTTTGGAGTGAGACATGGGGTTGCCATGACAGTGGTGATATGCTGGGAGAGATTATGATGTTGGTAGGACATTGAGATGTTCTACGCGGATCAGGGGGGTAGCCCCGGTTGGAGAAAATGCTTATAGACGTTATGGTCGTTTGCTATAGGGACAGGGGGTCCTGAACAACTCATGAGGAGATGGGGGTTCCCCTGAGGGGACGGGGGGTTCCCTAGATACCGATAGCTCGAAGGACTGCGGTCCTGAGGAGATGGGGGTTCTTCTAATACCAAGATCCCGAGGGTGAGACCTGAGGGTGAGACGGTACTGCTCGAAGACAGGGGGGTCTGAGAGTGAGATTGGTATGGCTTGAAGGTTGCGACCTAAGAGCGGATGAGTTGGGGCAAAAGGGTCAAGGACGTGGAGATAAGCATTGTAACTAGATGTGGATTAAGGAGATTTATGGGGGTTCAATCTCAGATTTCCTATTGTAACCGGATGTGTATTTAGGAGATTGATGGGGATTCAATCTCAGGTTTTCGGTTGAGACCGGATACGGATCTCGGGATTGATGGGGGTTCAATCTCGGGGGAGGAGTTTATGTGTGTTGACCGGGAGGGTCAGGATTATGCTGGTCAGGTGGGGATCTGAAGGTGTGGCCGGTGTGCTTACTGGTGTTGTTGGAGGTCCAACGGGTGCTGCGAGTGTGGCAACAGGTTCTGCTCAGACCGAAATGATCGTATTGCGGATTTACTGACACATTATTAATTTATTTATTGTGGCAATCATAAGATACATTATTATAGGTCAACATAGTTTTCAAATGACTAAAAATGGAATTACTTTTCTATAAAGCTTAATAGTGACCTTTTTTTTCCAGACCAGCAGCAATATCAACTACTCCATGTTCTTTATTCATCTTATTTCTAGAAAAAAAAATTGTTTCAAAAAGAACTAATTTTTAAGTTTTCAATCCAATATTAATTAGTTATAATTGATAAATTGTAAGTTTCAAGAAAAATAATTAAATATGATTAGTTAGTTACAAAAAAATGTATAGTTATAATCAAGTTTTAAGATGTATGAAAAATCTATCAGTTAGGAACATATGGAGTGCTTTCTTGCACAAGCTTGGTAAATCATTCAAAATCGTTCACAATTACATGTTATTCAATCTATACATTTTAAAATAATTAAAGATCTGATCTGATCGTTCTGAAATTTTGTGGGACGCTTTTAGACGTCTATAATTTACTTTTCACCGGAGGGATTGGAAAGTTAACCGTTTTTTTATTTCGTGGTTTCACTTGTGAGGTTGTTCTATTCTTATTTTTCTGGCAGTTTGTTTTCAATGTTTGTTTGTTGTTGTGATTGGTTGTAGGAGCGAGTTTGGTTGTTCTTGGATATTGGAGAGCTTTTCTTTTGGCTGTAGTTATTTTCGTGAATCACTTGTTAAGGTGAGTGTGTGACCATGAGCTTATCTAAGCGATTGGGTTGTATAAGTTGTTTTGTTTGATGATGTGTAGGTGTGGTGAATGTGTTATTGGGTGTTCTATTCAATGACTGGTTTGTTATGTTTTATTTGTGGTTGTACTCTTGATTTGCTTGTGTGTATAGCTCGTAGATGGGAAGATCGCCTCACTGGGTATTTCTGGTAATACTCACGCATCTCATTGTGTTTGT
>NC_025695.1:38409060-38442845 GCF_000633955.1 Camelina sativa
GGTTATTGTGTTATGGTTATGTTATTGATGTTGGAACCTTGTATAGAAGCATGATAGGTTGATGGTTTATATTAGTTTTAATTGATATGATATTTATTTGAAATTAGAGTTGGTTTGGTTTGACTTCCGCTGTCCATGTTGATTTGTTGTTGGTTTATAATTAAATATTATGGAGTATTTAATTATATTATTATTATTATTATTATTATTATTATTATTTAAAAAAAACGGGTTGGGTTGTTTCACGGATAGTTTCTACTTCACTATCACTCGTACTATCACCTGTATTGTCACTAATACTATCACTCGGACTATCACTTAAACTAAGTACCATACTGTCCCATTTCATCCAAAAACTTACATGCATGTATCATTAATCACTGTAAACTTGAGATTCCGTTTATTCAAACATTTGTTCACCACTTCGGTAGTCTCGAACTCCCCATTCTCATTTGGATCCCCTTCACTTATCGAACTCACGTCCAGTGTCCAACTGTACCAAGTTTGTTGCTATGTGTACCGCTGGACGTACTACTTAAGTACCGCTATTCGTACCGCGTACGTACTTATATTCGTACCGCTACCCACACCGCGTGCGTACCGCTGGTCCGGCCAGCGCGGGTCGTTACATTTTTCCTCACTGAATAATTATCAATTTGCTTATCCCTCTCTTTTTTGCAGGTTGGTTAAGCCAAGAGTTTGTTTTGCGTTGTTAACTGCTGGTTTTGCATTTAAAGAGTATTTTGGATCGGGCCAGGAAGTCAACCTGTTGACCATCTCCAGATACCATATTCGGGTATTACAGGATCTTTATGGCAAACACTCGTTTGAGTATAGTTCGAGTTTCCTAACTTCAAAACTCGAGCCCCATTGATCTGTTATAGGCTTGTTTATTTATTTATCCGGATGCTACATCAAAACATGTGTTTTTAGCTTTGTTAAATTAGGCGTGTGAGTTTCATGGTGCAATGAAAATGATGTACAAATTGCATCCAAAATTTTCAAGATACTAAAATATATACTCTTATAATTTCCACTAAGGCTCTGTTCTTTTCATGATCGCTGATCCAGCGATAGGCAACTAAAAAATACATGTAACTTGAGAGTCAAGTTTGCACAGAGAACACCGGCAACACCGTAAAAGCGGTAGCAGCAACACTTTTTAATCTTTTCAACAGTTGCTGTTATTTTTAGCGACAATGGTGACCCTGGCAACTCTCGTAAAAATAGTCGCTGTGACACCTGAATTTTTTTAACTCTATGTTGTCCTTTCAGCTTCCTCTCTTTATTTGTCAGTCACAGTCGCTATTCCAGCGATTAGTAAAAGAACATGCCCTAAACCATTATTTTACACTAGTTTAAATCATGTCATAATTTATATACATTAGATTTATCAAGCCAAAATCAAGAATTCAATTCGTAAGTTTACGCCAAAAATTGTATTTTGACGCCATGCATGAGAACTATTCACCTGTCACTTATCAACCCTATTTTTTTTTTTTAACTCATCGAGGGATCAGCTGCGACAATTGCTACCTTGATGTATTTGTATTTCAACGGTTTTAACCTTTTTGATTTTGGTTTTTTATTGGATGTTATCACTCTGTATACATAGAAGACCATATATGTTTGACCAATTTGATACTGTACATACGTCCCTATCGTCATCATTTTGACTCTTTCACCCTTATCATTTCTCTTTCATCTTTACCTTTTTTTGGTTTTTTTTTGGTTGTTGTTGTTCTCCCATGATGATATATCATCCTTCTATCCAAATTCTAAACCATGAGATTAACAACAGTTCAATGAAATTAAAACCTAATAAAATGATTAAAAAAACAGAAGTTGGCTGGACAAGTAAAGTAGGAGAGTTGTGTTGATCATTGTCATGGTGGTGGTTTTGTCAGACATGGAAACAATGACGGTAAAGATAATTGTGAGTGGTTAAGTTTTTCGGCAAAACGATGGTTAAGTTTAAGTCGCAAAAATGATTGCCAGTGTTGATGGTTGATATGTCTATATTTTGTCTCTTTTTAGCATGCATTTTTCATGCATTTAGCTAGGATAAATCATTGTTTTGCATCATTAATAGTCTCTTTTGCATAGAATGTATATTTAAGTAGTTATGCGTAAATCTTGCATTTTATTGTGAATTTTGGAGTATTTCAGGTATTTAGAAGATGTTCAGACTGTTGGAACCGAATGAAACCTGAGACGTGCATCCAACTCCAGCGCGCAACAAAAAATGTAACGTCAGACTCGAGCGCACTCCCAAGAGAGATGTAATCCCACTCGACCAAGCATCCACGTAGACGACGTCGGACTTGAGCGCACCCCGGGGGAGACGTCATGCGACTCGAGCACAACCTCATGGATTGAAGCCACGCGACTCGAGCACAACCTCATGGATTGAAGCCACGCGACTCGAGCACCACCTCAAGGATTCAAGCCACGCGACTCGAGCAACACCTCAGAAGGATGAGTCAGACTTGAGCACCCCGGGATAAATGACATTCGACTCAACCGCCACGCCTGGAGGAGATGACATCAGACTCGATCGACCACGCTAGACATCAGACTAATGCGAACCGACTCGCACGTCTTAGAAGATTCCTGAACCGTCTCTCTATCTTGTTGTTTTGTGTTTTAGGGTTTTCCACTTTTCCTATAAAAACTCTCTGAAATCTTTACCCAAAAGATATTATTATTACTCTAGGGTTTATGAGTTTGTAATCAAGATTTGTACCAAAACAAATCAAGATATTATTATTACTCTAGGGTTTATGAGTTTGTAATCTCCACCAAAACATTTTCTGAGTTTGTAATCAAGATTTCTCTTAATCTATTTAGCTTTTGCATTTGATTTCTTCTACAAAGTTGTTTATCTCATCTTTATCTATCTAATCATGCTTGATTAAATGTTTGCTGGGTTTGTGTTCTTCGTGATCATGTTTTCTAGGTTTGAGTAGTGCTACTGTTCTTGAAGAGGGGGTAGATTAGGTGGAGAATCTTAGTATATAGGGTGTTTAAGCTTAGATTTATGTGTTTTTTTTCTTGACTAGAGTTAGAAATGCTAGTTTCTCTCTGGTCAATTGGACTAGGTTTTGGACATTTCAGCACCTACCAAGTGTTTGATGAAATGTTTGAACCAGTTAGTGCCAGAGACTTACATTTCCAGCCGAATAGATTAGTTGTCTAGGATGTTTGTTGACATGAATGAACTCGTTTGTCATGCCTGCTTGACCATGTTTCTTTAGCGAGAGCTAGGTTTGGAAGTGTTTGAGTCTGAGTAGCTTCTGCCAAGATCTTGATTTAGCTAAGTTGTGATGTTCATAGTCTAGGGATAGTTTGCTTGTGGCATGTTAAACACTCTGTAGACTAGGAGACTCCGCCTATATCAATTACTCCCATCCTTAGGACCTCTACCTTTCTGATTGTTATTTCATACTTGAGATTGTTTCTGTTCTTGTTGTTTAGTTCATGCTTAGACTTGTTTCTGCTTTTACTTATTCATGTTTATTTCTTGTTATGCATGTTCGTTTCTCGTTCTCTAGTTTATTTCTTTTTTGCATTTTGATCATTTTAGGATTGTTAGACATAAACCCTTTCTTTGAATTGGCTTGACTTGTGATTTATTGATTGCATCTTGAGTGATTAACATCATCCTATTTGGATTGATACCTATTGTACTGCAATGACATGATAGTACTATAGGATAACTGATAGTAAATTCCTAGTATCAATGGTTCCATTGGTGGTGGTGACGATGATAACGGTTGTTATAGTTACGGCGGGGAAATATTTGGTGTTATGAAATTAGACCAAATGGAGTAGACGACAGAGATGCTGCAAATTTGTTAATGTCGATTTTGATGCGGTTAATCGACCAAATAAAGAAATCGTCGGCGGCTAAGAATGTCACAATTTCTAGGTTCCAGTTTATTCTATCGATAACAGTTTAATTAACAACGTAACTAAAATGTTAGCAAATAAGTTAACTGTAGTAATTAGGTTATCAAGGAAACTAAGTATGATAATGTGTAAGTAACTGTAATAATTAAGTTACCAAGGTAACTAATATATAAGTTAGCTGATATCAATCCCCTATATAATAAAATAGAAGTACACAACATTGTTTGTAGATTATATAATTTTAATAAGTTAGTTACAAATAGGTTATACATTAATGATAAATTAATTGGTTACAAATAAGTTGTACCGAAAATATTAAAGAGAATATTTAAAGAATCATATCATCTAACTTACCATATTAATTTCCTTTATTAAATTATTCATCAAATAAAATATTTTGAAATCTAATTTAACATATTAATTTGTTAATTATCATTATACTTCACCTCTCATGTTTATCTATGACTATATTTTGTGAAACAAATAAATTATCATATTGTATATTATAATTAAAATATTGTTTTATTTCCGGATATACCATAAGTTGAATTTTTAAAAACAAATATAAATTGTTCAATCTATAAAATATTCAAACTTTAGTAATATTATTCTTTAGAAATAATATCTATTGAATTAAAATATTTACTGAGTAACGGATCAAAATTTAAATATTTAAATTTACAAAATTATGTCTTATAATGACATTTGAAGTCAAGATGTAGAATATACATTGTTGAAATAACTTCACATATATAACCTAATACAACATATCAAAATATAAAATATACAAAATTTTGTATAAAATAAAATTTAACCAGTGTTATAACACGAGTACTTATCTAGAATCATTAACAATATAAAACTTACAAAATAGGTGTCTTTTTCAAGTCATCATATTTAGTATATGATTTTATTGCATAATGTTTTATCCAAAAAAACTTTTAAAAACAATCACATAAATTATATTTTATATAAAAATTATAATATAAATAAAATAAATTTTAACCCTTGCTCTAGCACGGGTCTTAAATCTAGTTATATAATAATAAGTTTATTATATAACTTTAAATATTAGCAAGTAATTTGATGTATCGAGTGATAATAGTCTTATCGACGACAAATAAACAATGACAACTTTTACTGTTAGAATACTAGACAGGTTATTTTTGGCCTAAATTAACTGCCTAAGTGAGAGAACTAATTAATCATTTATCACTCGGTCATTCTCCATTTTCTGGTCATTCATGTATTTATATTAACATCATCCTTTTTTATTCAAAACTTTTTTTTTCATTTCCAAACTTTTTCATTTTAGAATCCTACGAATTGATTAAATCTTTTACAAAATCCAAAGAAACAAGAGGCATACTATAACTAAAAAATGATTTTCTACTAAAAAAATTATGGTTTAAAAGAAATTATGAATGTTGTATTCGCATAATACTGAGATTTGTATACTTTGAGTTCAATATTTAATTATTTATTAATCCAAAACCGAAATACTATAATTTTGTATTATAGTTTTGAGAATTTTAGTTCAAAGAATGTGCACTCTAATGTTGTGGATGTTCTGAAAATTTTCCTTGAGACTTGAAGCCGCTCTGACATAGTCAGTGCATTTTTTGTTGGCAAATCAAAGATAGGATTGTCAATCCGTGCATTTGCAAAAACCTAAAACAAATTCTTCATATCTTGGATCGTGACATTATAGTACATATTCTTTGTTTTCATACTCAGTGAGTTGGCTGGTCTCATAATCAACATGTGACCATCACTTAAACTCACACAAAATTCCCATCTCCCGTCATTTTTATCAACCATTATTCTAACCACACGAAACTCAAAAGATCAAAATACATGTACGACACATTATTAATTTATTTATTGTGGCAATCATAAGATACATGATTATAGGTGATCAATAACAAATCTTAGGAGAGGATCTGTCATGTTGGACACATTTACGTATAGGTCAACATAGTTTTCAAATGACTAAAATGGAATAACTTTTTTATAAAGCTTAATAGTGACCTTTTTTTCCAGACCAGCAGCAATATCAAGTTATCAACTACTCCATGTTCCTTATTCATCTTATTTCTAGAAAAAAAATTGTTTCAAAAAGATCTAATTTTTAAGTTTTTAATGCAATATTAATTAGTTATAATTGATAAATTGTAAGCTTCAAGAAAAATAATTAAATATGATTAGTTAGTTACAAAAAAATGTATAGTTATAATCAAGTTTTAAGATGTATGAAAAATCTATCAGTTAGGAACATATGGAGTGCTTTTTGGCACAAGGTTGGTAAATCATTCAAAATCGTTCACAATTCCATGTTATTCATTCTATACAAGTCACCTGAATTGACAACATTTTACATTTCCCGGCTGTTAGTATTCCACTCGTTATTATAATTTGATACAATACGAAAATACATTTTTTAGATTATTAATCTCCAGTTAGTTAGAGATGATGGTACTCTAAATTTATGTATTTAGAATTTAGATGGTACTTATTTAATTAGATGGTGATTAGAGTTTTAGGAATTATTTCGTAGAAAAACATATATAGAAGAAAAAAACATTAAAAACAAAAAAAGACGTGGTATAGTTGACTTATGATTATGATGGTGCAACAAAAAAAAAACTTACGGTGTTGAATCGATCTCTAAAAATATTGCGAATCCTAAACATCAGCAACAAAAACCATAGTTAACATAAACTTGGGTTCTAATATCAAACTGAAACAATCCGACCCATTTTTTTAATATGTAATATTATTTAATTAGTGGTCTCATACCACTTGTCATCTAACCACAATCAAACCAAACCGCAAAAATAACCAAAAGATAATAAACCAATAATCAATGATTCAATCCAACATAGTCCTAAACCAAACAACCAGCATAAGTCAGACCATAAAAACAAGCGACTAGAACATCCTTCTCTTCATCGCCTTGATTTCACGACCATACTTTGCTTTTACCTGCACTATAATACATATGAGATGCGTGAGTATTTTATAAGCAATCAAATGAGACAATCCTTCTACCTACTAAGCTATACACACAAGTAATCGAGATAACTCTAACCATCAAACAACAATCAACAAACAAACCAGGACAACTGCATCGACCGACACCAACCACTATATCGACCGACACCAACTGGGGTTGCATCGACCGATGCAAGACTCATCTTCATCCCGATGTTTTTAGTTCAAATTGTGATGTTCTCGCATTGCATCGACCAATGCACAAGTGCTAAAGACAAGCGTAAGTTTCAGAAGCAGCTACCTAAAATCCAATAGTAGTTTCTAACAACACCAACTGAGGTTGCATTGACCGATGCAAGACTTATCTTCATCGACCGACACCAACACTGCATCAGTCACAATCGATACCTCCGCATGGCATCAACCGATGTTTTTAGGTCAAATTGTGCTGTTCTCGCATTGCATCGACCGATGCACAAGTGCTAAAGACAAGCCTAAGTTTCAGAAGCAGCTACCTAAAATCCAATAGTGGTTTCTAACTATCAAGTGAAACAGTGTCTCTGTTTTTGGAGTATTAAATAATGCAAGGAAGCAACCGTTTGATTTATCAACCACCTCCTCTTTGTGATACAATCTTCCAAAGTTTGTTACAAGTTACGTACTTGCTTCGACGCGCCTTTATTTACCAGGAAACAAAAGATGTGATCCACTACATAGCAATAATAATTTAAAGAACAAGTCAGAGAGTGAGAACAGTAGAAAACAACACACAGCTTTAGAAGAAGTTGCTTCCAATCAGATCATAATAAATAAACATGACAACAACGCACGGGTTGGGATTAAGAGAACCAAATCACTTTAATGACCGGCGTGAAAGGCAATGGAGGCAAACTCAGGCTCTAGACCATCATATGCATGGAGAAGTATACTTTTTGGGCGAGAGTTACTGGAGAAGGGTCTGCTGAAGTCGATTGGCAATGGAGCTCACACAAGTGTATGGATGGATAAATGGGTTTTTGATGATGTTCCACGAAGACCTTTTAACAAAGAAAGAACAATGGACCTCAATCTAAATGTGTCATCTCTTATAACGGAACAAGGGGAGTGGAATGTCCAGTTACTATCTCAATTGTTTCCTCCTCTGATGTTATAAGAATTAGGTCCTTTCCTCTGCAATCACGGTTACAAGACAGAGAAGTATGGGCATACTAAGAATATAAAAAAATTAATAAAAAACAACTATTGGCTATATTGTACATTATTTTGTAAAAATAATATATAACATGTATTTATTAATGTATCCATATATAATAAACTAGTAAATATAATAATTAAAACTACTAAAATCTGAACAAATGCTAACACACACATTTAATTTTAATTTTAAAACAAAACAGAATTAAAAAAATTTGTGACGATGTATAAATATTAGTTAGATTGGTACTAGAAGCCTTCAATTTTTTTTTTTTTTTTTTGTCAAATCTCCTTCAAAAATTTTCTATTAAATGTTTTTTTAACGAGAATCCTTTGAAATTTCTTCTAATCATACTTATATTAAACCAAAATTAATTTACAAAAGATACCTCGCGGGCGGCTCACAGATTTTTATCTAGTTTATCTAATTTAATTTCTCTTCCATATCTTGTTATCCACCTAATCGTTTCTTTATACTTAAAAAAAAAAAAAAAAAAAACTCTTTACATGAATAGCAAATGTATTGGCGTTGTCTTAAGATGTTCTCCTTTTAGGAGAGAAAAAAAAAAGTGGGAAAAACAACGTGATAAAAGAAACATATAATTGCAATAAAATGATAACTCCAATGTTCTAATATAGTATAGTCGTCACTCTAGCCTCCAGAGAGGGGCCGGGTTTAAGGTTTATTAATAGAGTAGAAAACTAACGAGGGAAGAGTAGTTGGCCTTTTAATTATGATCATTTAACCCTTTTGTAAAAATATGTATACATAAAAAAATATATATATAAGAAAAAAAGAGAACGAGGGCTAAGGAGGAGGGAGAGAAGGTAGAGAAGCTTGAGCAAGCTTTCTAAGGTTATCAATAACCATTACTAGCTTTGTGTTTAGTCTGTTCACAAAACACTTTGGCAACCATCCTATGGGATCCAACTGTAAAAAAAAAGTAAAAAAAGAACATATGTTAATGAAATTAAAGACAAAAATAAATAAAGGAAAAAAGAAAAAGGAGGAAAAGTTTATAAGACCTGAACAACATAAGTAATCATGCAAGAGCTATCGTCAAGCTTCTCCAAAACCCATCCTGACTCAACCAAAAACCCTCTAATGGAGTTGTTTTTCTTTTTCTTTGTTGGCTCCAATCCTTCTGCCATCTCCTTTGGTAACGACGCAACCGCCACCACGAGGGTGCCATCTTGCATGGTCTCACGTCGTTCGTAGACAATGAACTCTCTATTCCTAAAGAGCGGTTTCGAGTTTTCCCCAAACCTTAAACGGATAACACTTAGATTCTCATCTATGTTTCTAATATGTGTTGCTTCCACTAGGTCGCCTTCCCATTGCTGTCAATTTCACCAATAATCATTATTATTATAACTCCAATTATTAATAAAGTAGGTAATAAACCTACCATGTGCTAATTTAAATTAAAACCAACAAAAAAACCTACCATGTGTTAATTAAAAACAAATACAAACTTTCTATATCTATAATTAAATTATTTCTAACAACTGATCTAATGTATAATTTCTAAAATTTATTGAGTAACTAATATATTTAATATAAAAAAAACTATTTTTATTTACAGTATATACACTTAACTTTTACCTCTACTTTATTCCATTTTTAAAAGCTATTTTATGAATCATCATTTTCCATAATTTTTATTAAGAAATAAACAAGTAAATACAAAAATATAGTTCTAGTTACATCAGCTAACGATCGAGAATGATTTGAAAAATATTTTCTTGAGTCCTAAATATGTGAATATGTCTCTTAGTGTTTGCAGCATCGTTTTTATTTGAGGACATACATATAATTGAGCGTATTGTGTAAAAAAAAAAAAAAATTGCATATTGGGGGGGAAGCATTAAGAAATCATACCTTGGCTGCGTCGATGGCATTTGCAACTTTGACGAACTGGTCTGGAGAGATTGATGTAAGGATCCTACGGCTTCTAAACGAGTGGAGCGATCCAGTGTCGCGTTTTGAAATCTCGACACCGTTTGGGTCATGCCTCACAACTTTCCACCCATTAGACGCGTTCCCAAAGCGTCCGGCCTCAGACGAAGATAAGAGCTCTTGGATGCAGCTCTCACTCGCGAACCTCACATACCTTCTCAGCGACTCCTCGCTCACCGACCTAACAGTATAGCATTTCTTGTTTTCATATAAGCTACAATTAGAGACATATCTATTATTTGGAACATGATTGTTATTACGTACCAGGAGGAGCTGGAGGGGGGTGGACCGCTCATGTTGTATAGAGGAAGAGTGAGTGATCCGGAGGGTGTGAAGACTTATGTTGTGGCGCTCTTGCATTTTTAAGTCATGGATTTGGTTGAGAAAGAAAGAGACAGAGTTGAAAGCAGGATAGTGGGTAAGTGGGACAATGAGGGAGAGATAGCACATGCAATGACTAGTGGGAACTGAAATCATTATACATCTTCCTCTTACTCAAAATCATTCTTGAAAATTACAAATTTCTATACATTTATATATGTGTGTGTTTTTCAAGTTGGATTAGTTTACGAATTTTATTTTCATTTTTTTTTCTAATTATCCGAAAGATTTTGGATCCGTAGGCACGCACGCACCATTCCTTCGGACAGGAACTAGCAGTTCAATACCAAATCTTCCAACACAACACTCAAACCTAAGGAAACACGACTTTTTTACATTCATTTATGCGTTCCTGGACCTCACAGTGATTTATGGGTTTCTTTTTTTATAACTACTCAACACGTCTTTCTTATGTATATGGCTCAATTTTAATAGCTTTTGTCACTTTAAGACTCCTTTTTCGCTGGTAAACAACTTTAAGACCCTTTATATCATTGATAAACCAAAAAAAAAAGATTATATTAATTCAGTAAAATTAAATATCTCATATTTTATTTTGAGAAAAACAGTTCGTGAATAGTTTCATATATATTCGATTGTATTTATACAAGTTTACGCGTCTCTCAACATATACGTATGTGCCCATATAGTAGTTTCATGAAAACTGAAAAGCCATGACTTTGATTAAAACAAGTTCAATCATTAATTCTAATTAAAGATTGTTACTATAGATTAATGCTAATATTTTTGTTATACATAACCCTTTATAAAACCTTACTTCCCTTCATAAAATTTGTTGGGTGTGCATTTCTTTTTAAAAGTTCAGTATGCATTTCACAACCTTATTTATTTCATAACTAATTTTTATGATATATATTTAATTAAAAGCAACTATTCAGTTGTAACTTACCTCAAAAAGATGTGCGCTATAAAACCAAATAGTGTATTTTCTCCAAATTACTTAGCAAGGTCACATCTATGTATGTAACCGCCAAATTACCAACGTCCCATGTGTCAAATAGGGCTCAATGTGGGTAGAGTGTCATCAAATCACATAATTTCTCATAGGAAACTTTGACGTTGACTTTGAGATTTTGGATTTTAAGTTTCTTAAAAAAGTCTTGTGACTCGAATGAAAGTTCCAGACACCTAAGTTAAGGACGGTGTGACATCTCTTTGTTTGTTCAACTGGATTCCTCATACATTTGGGAAACAAAACTCTAGGTGCCTAGAGAAGATTTAGTTTTCTTGTGATTAGACAAAGTGTAATTAATAACCAATTTACAAATTATTTTGTGGGATCAGAAAATTACTCTTATTTTCTTTTTAATTACCAGTATAGTTATAGTTTGATATGATCAATCATCAATGTATATTTGTTAATACCTTTTTTATTATTCGTTGTAAATATTCTCAATTCGAATTATGTAATCGTTATGTTCTAGGATTAATTAGATTTCGTAAACAGATTACCCGCCAAAATTAGTAATATCTACTATAGTAATCTATAGGAAATTAATAGCTAAGTTACGAACGTACGTAGTAGATATTAGGAATCGTAATCTACTAGCTAGCTATATGAAAAAACTAACAAATAATCCCATTAAAATAGTGAACGCTAGAAAAAAACCAAAAGACATTATCGGAATCAGTAATGTTTGTTTCCTTCCTCGGGTCTAGACTAGACTTGGTCTGTCTCTGCTGGGTTTTCACGTGATTGCTGCAAAGTTGATGATACACAACAACCATAACGTTTCTTCCTCGTAATTTAAAAAAAAAAATTATTGATTGGTTTCATATTAATATGTATCAAAACAAGTAGATATTTTATATAAAGTACACTCATGATTCCCCACCGGCCAACAGGCCCAACACCATTTATTTTATCATTCTTTGTTTTATTTAGAGAGAGAGAGAGAGTTAACAATGATGATATCATGGAATATAATCCATTATCCATTACAATACTCAATTTTTTTGTTTATGCATGTGCCTCAAATCATTAGGCTTCAACTTATAAATTATAACAACTTTGAGTTTATTTATTTATTTATAAATATGTTTTTGTCGCCAAAGTAATTCCGTAACTAATTAGATTAGCTTTTACAAAGTTCTATTCTAGGATATTACATATATATGACTACGTACATTGAATATAAGCTCAAGTTTGCACTTCTCTACTGATCTAAAAGAAGTTAAAATACTGCGTTAACGCTTGATGGATGATACCAACATTCCTCTTTGCAAGTCACTGCTTTTTTACTCTTTAATTTGTATTATATTATATATATAAAAGGCTATAAAATCCCAACAAAATGTTACTCTTAGTATATCCAAAGTCTCTATTATTGTTGCACTAATACTCTTAACCTTAGAGTTAGAGTAAGTTGGTTCCATGGTATCGTATATATATGCTTTAAATATGTATATATGTGTGTTCCATTCCACTTATGAAGTGACAAGCTAAATGATGTAAAGACTATAGATCTATGTCTTTAAGACTTATGGGAGATAAATTATCGTCTTTAGAGTTCTCTTGAGATACTGCTCTGCTTGCTTCGTGATGGTATATCTTTTTTTTTTAGTAACGTTAACAAGAAGTACTTATTCTCTCTTATATATTTCTGTTACATGATATAGCTTTCTTTTTATTCCCATCAAGTATGTAACCAAGTGTTTGGAGTAATTTGAGTTGTACTAAAAAGATTTAAGATTATATTGATGACTTTAGATGAATTTATAAGAAATAACTGGGATTTGTTATCAAAATTCGCTACTATTATTTCACTTAAAACCATGAAATTAAGTTTGACTAATACTAGTTTCTAATTCCACCCACTAATTTACTCTATCTTATATTATAGACTACATACTTTCTATTTTTTAAAAATCAAACTTTCTATTTATTTTATAATTTTGTGCACCTTTATATCGAAAGCCATGTTTTTGGTCTCATTTTCGGGACAAAAAAGACTTTTACAATTTACAAATATGTTGAATAAATAAATAAAAATTAGTTATTTTTTATTAGTCAAAAGGTCATCCTACGCCACAAAATGCAGCATTATTATAGAATCAAATTAGTTATTTGATTCCTTGGCATTGCCTGGTGAGAGAGAGAGAGTCACAAACCCAAACCCACACTTTCACTTTTTCTTCATTCTTTCTCTACTAATAAACTCACTCCGATCGCTTGTTGACGATAATGGCGGACCTCTCTGTCGACGATTTCCTCAACCAGTGCAAACAATCCGGCGACGCAGCTTACGGCGCCTTGCGATCAGTCCTGGAGCGGCTCGAGGATCCGAATACTCGATCCAAGGCTCGGATCTTCCTCTCTGACATCTACAAACGCGTCGGATCCTCCGAGTCGTCTCTCCAAACCTACCATTTCCATATCCAGGACATCTTCCTCGATCAATACGAAGGTACTAGTAGTTTCATCGATCCGATTCCTTTTTTAACACGATCCTTGAGTATTGTTCTGTTCTTGTGATTAGATGTTGTTAAATGAATTTGATTGAGCTGCGCATACTGATTTGGTTGATTTTGTTAAGATTTATCTATCCGATCTCACATTATTTTGTTTAGTTGACTTCGTGATCGATTTCTTCGCCGCCGAATTATCTGTTTTCTGGTTTCGTTTTCTTTATTTCCCGGGAAGGTGGGATGATTCCGGTGGCAATTTCGTCGTTTTTTTTACTGCAATCGCCGAGTAATTGACAAACACGTCGCCTTGTTTGTCCAATGAATACGCTAACGATTTACTATACATTTAGCTTTTCGAGGCCCCTTTGTCGTTTTCTTTGTAACACTGAGTCAACTGCACGTTTCACTTCTTTTTTTTGTATCTTTTTTTAACTATTGTTGTCTGTCATTCTCATATGAGTTTCTATAATGATTCAACATGTGTCATTATGTACCACCATGATTATGACTTTCAAACATAAAAGTTTGCTCTGGAAGACATTGATCATGGCAATCAAACAACGCCGATATTTGTATTCCTGACTGTTGGGAGATCATATCAGCTTTAGGCTTATGCACAGTGACAAACAGATTTAATATCAAACTGTTCCTTTAGAGTATTAATTTATTTTCCAAGAAGCAAAGTTTGCAAAATGTTCTGAAATTTTACTTGATTCTGTCGCTCTGAGTAATATTAGAAGGCATGATCAACCGGAGTTTAAGATTTATATCAGCAGTTGGAAATTCTTTTTTTCTTTCTAGGAACTTCTTGCAGTGTATCTCTTACATCCTATTGCAGCTGATATTGGCTACCTTATAATTAGGATTCATGTTTGTATCAGACACCAATACATCTTCCACTCTTTTCTGCAGGTTTTCAGTCCAGAAAAAAGTTAACCATGATGGTCATTCCTAGTATTTTTATTCCAGAAGACTGGTCATTCACATTTTATGAAGGACTTAATAGACATCCTGACACCATCTTCAAGGATAAGACTATTGCTGAACTTGGCTGTGGGAATGGATGGATATCAATAGCCATAGCTGCTAAGTGGTTGCCTTCAAAGGTCAGTATATGTTCAATGAATTTTTAGAAGTACCACTACTGAAGCTTTCAATTTGGGTCGGAGGACTACATGCTTTCATCTTCGTAGAAAGGGAAATAACTGTAGCAATGTCATCTATTAGTATGATTATTGTTTCTATTTTTTATATTGCCCCTCATACATACCCTGGATATGCTTTAGGTAAGTTTTTGGTAGTTAACAGTAGCATACCAGTGTCAAGCTTATAACTTCACAATTACGTGTTTTTGCAGGTATATGGGCTTGATATTAATCCTAGAGCTGTAAAAATTTCTTGGATAAATTTGTACCTAAACGCTCTTGATGATAATGGCGAACCAGTCTATGATGACGAGAAGAAAACTTTATTGGATAGAGTGGAATTCTATGAATCTGATTTGCTTGGTTATTGTAGAGATAATAAAATTCAGCTCGAGAGAATTGTAGGATGCATACCTCAGGTAATTTTTTCCTTCTGGTCTCCATATCTTATATGTGTAGGAGTAGTTTAAACTTCTATAAATTAACGAATTCCTTTTATGTGCGCTTCCTTTGATGCAATGTTCTTGTGGCAGATTCTTAATCCAAACCCAGAAGCAATGTCTAAGCTGATAACAGAAAATGCAAGTGAGGAATTTCTCCATTCGCTGAGTAACTATTGTGCCCTTCAGGTAAGGGAATCTTTGTTTTTTTTCCAGCAAAATTACTCTTGAAAGTATCTATAGTACGTTAGCAAACTAGCACCTAGAACTCTTTTGGTATTGTCCAATTACATGTTATATCCTTCGATTGTCTAGTCCATGATGCTTCTTCTCTTCCTTTTCTATCAAAATTCATGTGCAATCTCACTGTGAGCTTTTGGTAGCATTATTGAGCCAGTCATATGTATGCATGCCATATCGCATTTCAACCTAACTTTGGCATGTTTGTGATGAGTAATTACAGCAGAATTTTTTTTTTTGTCTCTGTAAAATCCATAACATCCTCTCTTTCTTCTGTTGCCTGCGATGACACATTCTCTTGCTTTTATTTACTCTAAAAGGTGTAAATGATAGATCATATTACTTTGTTAATGTTAATGCTTGATAATTTTTGTATACATATTCAGGGTTTTGTTGAAGATCAGTTTGGCTTAGGTTTGATTGCCAGAGCGGTGGAAGAGGGAATATCTGTCATCAAACCTGCAGGGATTATGATATTCAACATGGGTGGTCGTCCTGGGCAAGGTGTCTGTAGACGCTTGTTTGAGCGGCGAGGAGTCCGTGTTACACAGATGTGGCAGACTAAAATACTTCAGGTAAGAATTTCATTAAAGTCTTGAAAGAACATGCTCCTCCACAATGGCCACTTGATATGTGTTTACAGGCTGCAGATACCGATATCTCGGCATTAGTTGAAATTGAGAGGAGCAGCCCTCATCGTTTTGAGTTTTTTATGGGACTTGCCGGAGACCAACCAATTTGTGCTCGAACCGCATGGGCCTATGGAAAGTCTGGTGGACGAATCTCCCATGCTTTATCGGTTTATAGTTGTCAGCTTCGCCAACCAAGTCAAGTGGGTAGATAAATAAACTTTCTTTTAGACAAAATGTTTATGTTTTATGAACAACATAGTAATCAATTAAGGTGGTTATGATTGACAGGTTAAGATAATTTTTGACTTCTTGAAAAATGGATTTCAAGAAATCAGTAATTCACTGGATTTATCTTTCGAGGATGAAGCTGTGGCTGATGAGAAAATTCCATTTCTAGCCTATCTTGCTAGTGTCTTGAAAAATAGCTCCTATTTCCCGTTTGAACCTCCAGCTGGCAGCAAAAGATTCTGCAGTCTAATTGCAGGCTTTATGAGGACATACCACCGTATTCCAATTAATCAGGATGTAAGACTATTCTCTATTGTATTTTTCTTATAGCTGTTGAGACAGTAAACACCTTTTTAAAGATCTCGTGGAATGGAAAAGAATGAAACACTTGAGACTTCTGGACTCATAAAATGTCTAGCATTGTAATTTTTCTTTCACGCAAAAGCTTCCAATCATATCTGAGTCTGCTTCTTTTTGTTTGCAAGAACATTGTCGTGTTTCCATCAAGGGCTGTAGCCATCGAGAGTGCATTTCGGTTATTCTCCCCTCGACTTGCAATCGTTGATGAGCATTTAACTCGACAACTTCCGAGGAGTTGGCTAACCTCTCTAGCCATTGAGGTAAAATTGTTATCCATATCTAGTACTTTACTGTATTTTGGAACGAAATGATGCAAGCGATGCATTGCGCTTCTACACAATGGGATGCTATTATGATGCTGGCTAAAGTGTCACCTAGTGTTATGAGTGGGTATATCTTCCTAGCTGGAATAGGACATAATAATTCTTACTGAAGTAGTTGAAAATTAACAAGTCAAGATAAAAACAAAATAATCAGTCATTTAATGTAGAAGTGGAAAGCCAGTAGTTCGAGTGTATAGAGAAGAAACTAGTAGCTAAATTCAAAAGATAACTAGAGTATCATGGATGGTGTAGAGTTATTAGCCTACAATTGAGATGCAAAAGCTCCTTGTTTATGAGGATTTGTATACCATGTGAGACTAGGATTTAATTTTAGTGACTGTGCTGTGAGAAAGAATGATAGTTGGTTCGTATATTCTTCTACGAATATAAATGCACTTGGTATTCTAATAGATGAAAGTTCTGCCATAAGATATCATTTTACTTGACGTTGCTATGAATTTATTGACTGTCCCTCCGAGTGTATTTTATTGATGGATGATTTCTGTTTATGATGTGCTTAACCGGAAACTTTTTAATTATAGAACACTAGCATGGAGAAACCAGATGATCAAATCACAGTCATCGAATCCCCGCACCAGTCTGATCTGATGATAGAACTCATTAAGAAACTAAAGCCACAGGTGGTAGTTACTGGAATGGCTCCATTTGAAGTCATCACCAGTTCATCATTTTTGCACCTGTTGGACGTGACGAGAGAAATTGGATGTCGACTCTTCTTGGATATATCTGATCACTTTGAATTGTCTAGCCTCCCTTCATCCAATGGAGTACTAAAATATCTCGCTGAAAATCAACTACCTTCTCATGCAGCAATTATCTGCGGTCTGGTAAAGAATAAGGTAAAGTTTTCGTCCAACCACATCGGTGACAAGTATGCATTATGTTCTGTGTCATTTAATTGAGAAAGAATTAACTCTGAGATTCATTTCCTTAAAGCTCTTAAAGTAGTGTCATGTGCGTTCTGCAGGTCTATTCAGATTTAGAAGTAGCATTTGTCATTTCAGAAGTGAATGACATTTCTAAGGCCTTATCCAAAACTGTGGAAGTCTTAGAAGGTCATACTGCTATTATCAGTCAATACTACTATGGTTGCCTTTTCCATGAGCTTCTGGCTTTCCAGCTTGCTGATCGTCATGCCCCCGCTGAGGTATGTAGTTAAATCTGTCCTAACATACGTGATAGATTTATTCTCAGGGTGAGTTCAGTTAATTTTTTGTCCCCAGTGACTGTGACTTGCATAGTAGTATTTCCTTTAAAAAGAGGCCGGCTGAAAAAAGACTTATGGTGTACTTGATTAAATCTTGACATTTAGTGATTTGTAATCATGACACCCTAAACCTTACAATCCCGGCCAATAGAAGTAACAAAAAAATTCTATATTAAGCTCGTTTGTGGAACAATGTTAAACCAATGTATCCATTGTATGTTGAAACATCTCTATTCAGTTCTATATTATGTGTCTTGTAGAGGGAAAGTGAGAAGACAAAGTCTGAAGAGATCATTGGATTTTCAAGCTCAGCTGTCTCTATTCTGAAAGATGCTGAGCTTTCAGTCACTGAGATTGACGACAGTTCTCTAATCCACATGGACGTGGATCAAAGTTTCTTGCCAATTCCACGATCTGTTAAGGCTGCAATCTTTGAAAGTTTTGTGAGGCAGAACATATCTGAAGCAGAAGTTGATATCAACCCAAGTATTAAGCAGTTTGTGTGGACTAATTATGGGTTTCCAACCAAAAGCAGCACAGGCTTTGTATATGCTGATGGCTCACTAGCACTATTCAATAAACTGGTCATGTGTTGCGCTCAAGAAGGTGGAACACTCTGTTTACCTGCTGGCACAAATGGGAATTATGTTGCTGCTGCCAAATTTTTAAAAGCTAATGTTGTGAATATGCCTACTGAGTCTAGTGATGGCTTTAAGCTGACGGAAATGAGCCTAACGAAAGCACTCGAGTCTGTCAAGAAGCCGTGGGTTTGTATATCTGGACCAACAGTTAGCCCTACAGGCTTGGTGTACAGCAATGAGGAAATGAATATATTATTGGCTACTTGTGCTAAGTTTGGAGCAAAGGTCATCATTGATACTTCATTCTCCGGATTAGAATACAGTGCAACTAGCTGGGATTTGAAGAATGCTCTGTCGAAATTGGATTCATCCTTGTCAGTTTCGCTTCTTGGATGTCTCTCTTTGAATCTACTAAGTGGAGCTCTGAAACTCGGGTTTCTAGTTTTGGATCAGTCTGTCATTGATGCCTTCCATACCCTCCCAGGCCTGAGTAAACCGCACAGCACTGTGAAATATGCTGCTAAGAAGATGTTGGCTCTGAAAGAAGAGAAGTCGGGTGACTTTTTGGATGCCGTTTCTGAAACCATTAAAACGTTGGAGGGCAGATCCAAACGCTTAAAAGAGGTACTCATTCCTGCCTTCAGAAAATTTCTTTTGCAAAAAAATCTCTCACATGGTTAAGGCTATGATTTCGTATGGAAAAAATACACAATAAAACGTAAAAGCAAACAAACAAAAGGTTTAAGTAGTTGTAGATGAATTTGTTCAATTTCATGTTTTTGTTAACAATGCAGCAGAGTAGGTAAATGTTGATTCTATAACCGCATGGTGTTAGGTTGTTAATCTTCTTTTTGTGAAATATTGAAAACAGGTATTAGAGAACTCTGGTTGGGAGGTTATCCAACCCTCAGCGGGAATCTCAATGGTGGCAAAGCCGAAAGCATATCTCAACAAAACAGTAAAGGTGAAAGCAGGAGATGGACAGGAAGTCAAGCTTACGGATTCAAATATGAGGGACGTGTTCCTCAGTCATACTGGTGTTTGCTTGAACAGCGGTTCCTGGACCGGAATTCCTGGTTACTGCCGCTTTTCATTTGCATTGGAGGATAGTGAGTTTGACAAGGCTATTGAATCAATAGCTCAGTTTAAAAGCGTGCTTGCTAATTGAAACGTGCTTCTTTCATTTACGCTGCCATCTTCTTGAACTTGAACTTGAACTAAGGGGTCATTGTGCATTGCTGGTTCTTGGACTTACTCGTCGCTATACTTCTGCATTCCTTTGTTCTGTTGTTTCTAATAATTCGCGTGCCCGTTTCTTGGTCAGCCTCATAACGGGTTTCCCTTTTCAGAGCGTGATCTGTTCATGCTAATAAAGGACTTACAAGTGACTCTGTTCACAAACGGTTATAGCAAAGACTTTGTTTGTTGTGTATTTTAATGTGAATAAGTCTCTTTGTTTCTGAAGTTTCTATGAAGTTTCATTTATATCTAATCTTGGGCTGTCTCTACAATGTTCGACTACAGTATGCGTCTGATCTGAAATTTGGAGAAAATATGTAACACCTTGAATATATCTTTAAGGTCGATTATTTTTACAGTTCAGAACGTAATCATTAATAAGATGTCAAAAAACTTTTTTACACAAGTACCTGGAAAGGACTTAGTTATATAGGTTCTCTAAGGATTTCAAAATGGATCCAAAGTTGGGTTTTGCGGTCCACCAATGTGAACCGCAAGTCTTCTATGTTTATAAAATTCGTGTAACAAACTGACAATTATGGTGTGAAGTGGTACACAAAGAAGATTCAACTGTTAAATTACACCAGTGGCATTCCCACAATTTACAAGTGCTACATATCATTCTATTTTTTTACAGCATGGTTAATAAAAACGTGTACCAACCAAAACCTGTTTCTTCTTCATTAAACCAAGACAGCAAAATTTAGAGTGTGCAGTGAAATAACTATAAAAGCCGATTCAGGTCAATGACCATTAACCAGACATTGTTTTACTCCCCCTCATTCACATGACATAACCTAGCCCGGCCAGGATTAAGCAGAGATTCTGACATTCTCCAACCCTGACAATATGGACGATCCAGCTCTTTCAATAATTGCATACTCTAAAAACATAGAAGTATCAACAGATTTCTACCAAGTTACCTGTTCTGCAGCCCTGCTTTTGAAGATGCCATATGATGTAGAAACCATTTCACACGACTCAGCAATCCGAGACTCAAGCTCATATTCCATAGGAGCAAAAGCAGGATCTGACTGCTCCATCAATTTTGGGATACCATCTTTTGATTGATTCATGAAATGAAGAAGCACATGTGCCTGTGATATCATCATGCAAACGAATGAGAAAATTTAGGCCTTTATTACTTCTTCTCCACAGATTAGAGATATATAAGATGGAAAATTATCCCACATGAAATGCTGCTTTGAGAATGTCATCCGAGTTAGCCTGATGCTTGAGCAGTGCATACACTTTACCCTTGGTAGGGCTGTATGTTACCATGTATCTTTCTTTCTGCCATAAGAAGAGAGAATTAAGTCAAATATGGAACCAAAAAGGTTTCAGCTTGATATATGACATAAAGGACAAAACGCATACATCGAAGAATGGCTTTACTGCCAGATATGTGCTGGGGTCTTGGAATGCATCCTTAAATCTGGCTCCTGCCAAATGGTATGAAAATCCATATCAGTAATGTTAACCAAAAAAAAAATATAAGTTCTTAGGAACAGATAACAACACATACCAAGCATCACTGGCCGATCATCCACCCATGGAAAAGTGAATATCTTTTCTTGGATATTACCTTCCTGCAGTGAGGGAACCCGCCCTGCAGATAGATAGAAAGTTCAATCTGTGAAGTTTGAATGTGACTAGGTTGGCCAAAAAACACTGGGAGTGGGATATCAGAGCTATAGGAGTACACTCATGTTCATACTACCAAAGCATCATAGCTTACCAGTCTTGAGAAAGGACTCCACTGCTACTGTAAATCTCGCACGGTTTAGAGTATGCAATACTACAGATCTAACCTGAAAGGGAACCAGCGACGTCTTTGTAAACAAAAAATCCAGAAATCCTGAAGAGGAGTAAAAGAGATATACTTGAAACAAAGATAGATTATACCTCTTGGTATGAGCTCATGAGATAGCCACATGATAGAAGACCAAAGGTTGTGACCAAAGAAGGGTTTCTTTTGGATATCAGGATGCTAAACCCAGTTCCCATCTTCACGTAGAAAAAAATCATAACAAATGAAAACAATTTTAAAACTCAAAAAGATACAATAAGCACTTAATAACATCAAACAAAATCTATTGTGAGAGCCACTAGTGACAAGTAGCAATTTCGCTTCTAAAAGTCCATGTTTCATTCAGCTTGACAGATTAAACCAACAAAACACCCAAGTGATAATGAGAAAAAGGTCATACCAGATCAGCAATATTACCAACACACTCCCCCTTAGCAGTGACATCTCCTATGTTTTCTCCTTTAGCAAAGGCTTTATAGATCGGTGTACGAGTAGATGTTGATGTTACAGCCGCAACATTCTGTGATAAAACAATGCAAGATACAAACTGATAATTGATACAAAAAAAAAATGAAAGACTAACAAAACTATTGAAAATTAATAACAGTTCTTAGTGTTAAAAGATGATGACACTACCTTAACAACATTAGCAGCACAAGCCAGTGGAAGAAAAAGATGTGGAACTGCAGCAGTCGCTAACTCTACACCAGCACCCAGCTCCATCAATAGATCACCAGCAAACCGTAACTGCAAGCCAAAGTGAGTTAGAAGGTGAGAGAGAGTCAACAAAAGCACATGTTTAAGTCATCGAACCAAATAAGTACCTGTTTCAAATCATAATCAAACTTCTTTCCCTGCCGCGCAAAAAGCATTTTTCCAACACGTCCAGCACCATCCTAAAAAAATTTATATGATATTCAACAATGAAGTGAGCGAGTCTTCATCTCATATAGAAGGATTTATATACTTCTGCAACACATTAGATATAATGTAATTGAAGAAACCACATGCATGAACTAGAAAGGAAAAAGCAAACCTTGAGAATCCAATTGATGGCAACAGCAGCAGAAGCAGAACTGTTTCTTGAAGCTCCAACAGAATTAAGAAGAGTTTGAGTAGTAAACACACCCATAGCTCCACCAAAGAAATGCTACAACATCATCATCATCAAACAGTCAAAAAGATCAATCAATAACACAGAATTCTAAACAAAACAAACAAACAAAAACTCAAAAGAAGAATCATACTTTCAAAGCTCTCCAAGTCATATACGGAACATAAGACGCATTAACACTCCCGGGAAAGCCTTCAGGTACAACATAAGATCTAAGAAACGAACCCACTTCCTGTAATACACAATTTGAACACGTTTCACTTAATTGATCCAATTTCAAATAATAGCATCAACCAACCAAAAGGAATAGGTTTTAAATCCATGGAACCTGGCATACATCAAAAGGAGTCTGAGGAGAGTGCAAGCTAATAGCACGAAATGAGTTTTTCTTGAATCCACCAGAAGAACCATCGGTCTCGGCGACATACTTAAACCGACGGCCGTCGATTTCTTCGCAGCAGATCAATCTGAGAGTGGAATGAAGAAATTGAGAATCGGGAGAGGGAGGAGAGAGAAGAGGGAGGTCATCATCGGGAGGGGAAGCGAGAGAGGCGCTGATGCGGAGAGTTTCGCGAGAGAGGAGACGGACGGAGTCGAAGGAGGAGGAGGTAATGGTTTCGGGTGAAGGAGAATGATGTTTCAGCTTGACGCTTGGCATTGTTGTTGTGAATCTAATGAAGAAGAAGAAGAAGAAGGGATTTTGAATCTAAATATCAGTTCCTCTCTCTATCTCTCTCTCCGGCGGAGGAAACGAGACCAGAGTTGTTGTGTTCTTCTTCCACTTGTTGTTTCACAATCAAATTCATCTTTAGCCTTCTTTTTATTTTTTCTTTTAATATATTTATCCATTTTTTTTTTTTACAATAAAATATAAGATTGGCTCAAACAACCGAATGCGTAAAAATATTGTTTACATAGCTAGCTAAATGCGGTAATATGCGAACACGTCGCGCAAGATTATCCGCTTTACCATTCTGAGAGTGAGGGAAGTAGACCAAAGAAAAAGAAGCAAACTCCTCCTTATCCGTCGGTATGTCCTCAAAATAAGGCGTAAAAGCTGGCCACTCGGAAGACGAAGACACCATCTTCACTAAGTCGGAGCAGTCGGTGAAAAAAACAATGGATTGGTTATCCGCTCCAATCATACAGCGCATAGCCCAAACAAGGGCTTCAATCTCGACATGAAGAGGAGATAGACTACGGTGATGGTTGGCAGCACCCATAGTAGGGGCATCACCCCAGGGCGAAGTACAAAACCATCATCTACCCGCGAAACGATCTGTTGCTTTCCAAGAACCATCTACAAAATAAATATAGCTCGATAGGGGCCTAGGAACCTGTAAGCCCCTACTTTCACGATGCCCTGTCGCAACGGGAACATCCAAAGGTAATGTCAGTTCATCCACTTGAGCCGAAGCCCAGGCTTTTGCCTCATCCTCTGCTAACCGCAAGATGGCTAGGGGGTTGGAATCAAGGTTACCAAAAAGTTTATCATTACGCGCTTTCCAGATATACCACAGAATCCAAGGGAAAAATTCATAGTCTGGGACATTTGTAAACCGCCAAAAAAGGAAATCCATATTTGTGACAACAAACTCCGAGGGGAAAAATTCTGGGGCCGGCACAAAAGTAGTNAAGTAGCCGTAAGCTGAGCCATATCCCAGGAGTTGGAACTCCTGTCAATGAAATTTGTAACTCGAAGCAAAGGGTCAGAAGGCAACCATGTGCTTAGTGCTGGTCTCGGGGATTGAGCAGGGATCCATGGGTCAGTCCATACAGAGATGGAAGCATCAGATCCTACCCGTTTAATGAGTCTTTTCTTAACCAGAGAGCGAGCAGAAATCATACTCTGCCACCCATAGGAGGGGGAATAAGATTTAATAGGATCCAAAGGATCAGAATGCCGATAGTAGCGTCCTTTAAACACCCGTGTGAAAAGTGAATCCGATACTGTAATCAAACGCCAGAGCTGCTTCGCCAGCAACGCCGTGCTATAATCATCCAAACACTGAACACCCAGACCTCATGTATCTTTACCATGACAAAGTTTAACCCTCGTGATTGTCCAGACGACCTCCACCAGAAATTAGAAATTGCACTAGTCAATTTCCTCGTAACCGTCTTAGGTAACCGAAAGCACGACATAACGAAATTAGGAACAGCCGTAGCAACAGACTTGATCATTACCTCCTTGCCGCCCTTTGACAAAAGCCTAGCTGGCCCCCCACTAGCCTGGACTTGCAACCTATCCTATACAAACGAAAATATTTTCGTCTTAGCACCCCCTAAGCTTTCCGGAATACCTAAGTAAGATCCCATACCACCCAAATTTGTGATCCCTAGAACCCCTTTCAGCTCCTCCCGAAGATCATTGTCCACCGTATGTTCAAACTGGACCGAGGACTTCTGAAAATTTATTTGTTGACCCGAAACCCTTTCATATTTCCCAAGGATCCCTAGTACCACCTCGCATTGCTCCTTCGTATCCCGACAGAAGAAAAGACTGTCGTCTGCAAATAAGAGATGGGAAATGGGAGGACTAGCAGTCGAAACCTTAATCCCAGTAAGAAGTTTCAGCCGCTCAGCCTTCCGAAAATGAGCGATAAGCACCTTCGTGCAAAGAATAAAAAGGTAAAGTGCCAAAGGGTCCCCATGACGTAGTCCCCGACCAGGATTAATGGAGCCATGAGCCTGGCCATTAATCAAAACCTTATACTGAACCGATGTCACACAGTACATAATCCATGATATCCATTTGTCGCAAAAATCGAATTGCCTGAGCAAATATTCAACAAACCGAATTGCATGATATCCACTCGGTCATAAGCCTTACTCATATTCGTCTTAATAGCCACGAACTTCCCCTTGCAAGAAGGGTTGGTTCGTAGACCATGAAACATTTCCTGAGCAATCAAAATATTATCTGAGATTAAACGTCCCTCAACAAATGCTGATTGTGTTTCCGAAACAAGGGATGGTAAAATGGTGCGAAGTCGCTGGCACAAAACCTTAGATATAACTTTATAACCAACATTACATAGGCTAATGGGCTGTAACACTGTCATCCTCGTCGGCTTATCCACCTTTGGAATAAGGCATATATTTGTCACATTTAACCTTTCATCAAAATCCCCATTCCACATGAAAGAATTGACCAATAAAACTAGATCAGATTTAACCGTAGTCTAGGCTTTCTAGTAAAAGAGGGCAGTCATACCATCTGGTCCCGGAGCCTTATCTGGATGCATCATGAAAAGCGCTTGTTTGACCTCCTGCTCGGTAACCTCGCGGGTCAAAAAATCGTTTGTCTCTGAAGTAATAGACGAGGGAACCTCGTCTAACATTTCCTGAAGATCCGAGGGATCCGACGAGGTAAATAACTCTTGAAAATAAGATATCGCAATATTTTGAATACCACTCTCCTCCGTCGTCCAAACTCCATGCTGATCATGGAGGCCAACAATATGATTCCGAGCCCTTCGCTGCTTCGTTTGAGCATGGAAGTAGCCGGTATTATGATCCCCGAGTTTCATCCACTGACTTCTGCTTTTCTGATACCAATACACTTCCTCATCCATATACGCCTCCCGCAACCGCCAAGTGAGTTCTGCAAGTTCATTAACCGTAGTAGCATCGTTTTCCTGTGCAGCCGCTAATTAAGATTTTAAGTCCTCAATTGTCTCCCGCCCGTAAGGTAATTGTGCCTTCCGCCAGCGAGAGATCGCCCTCCGACATGTGGTAATTTTATCCATTAACGTGGGAGCGTCGGTTGAGTTTGCATCCCAACCTTCAGCAACTGCACCATAGAAACCCTCCTTATCCAGCCACCGTCTATCAAATCGAAAACCACTTCGACCCCTATGAACCTTATCCTCAATAACTGCGACTAGGGGCTTATGATCCGATGCAATCATCATTAAATATTCTGTAAAAGAATCTTTAAACATACCATGTCATTCTTCATTCGCTAGAGCCCGATCTAACCGGCAACGTATTGGCTTCTCATCTCGCCATCCTTGCCAGGAAAGACTATCGCCGAGAGAAGGAAATTCAAGAAGGCCGCAATGTCGAATCATAGTGTTGAAAGGCACAAAAGAAGAAGCGTGGCGCAGTTTTCCACCTCTCTTCTAATGATTGCCTTTCAGCTCATTAAAATCCCCAATTAAAAACCAAGGTAAATCCCTGTTTAAACCAATCCGTGTTAACCTCTCCCAAACCAATTCCCGATTCTTTTGAACCGGATTGCCATAAACAAAAGTGAGATAAATTAATTTCCCTTTGTACACTAATTCCACATCAATAAGTCTGTTGGAGGTAAATAATATAGAAACATTATTAATTTTATTATTATTATTATTATTATTATAAAAAAGGCAAGACCCCACTATAACCAATCGGTTCAACCGTTTTTAAATCAGAATAACCAAAATGTCCAACAAAAGGTTCTAAAACAGAAAAATATTGCCTTGTTTCAGAGAAAAACAAAAATTCTGGCCGATGCTTCCCCCATAAATCCCTGAGATATCCAATAGTCGCTTTATTTCCTAGCCCCTGACAGTTCTAGCTTAAGATCCTCATTTATTGTTCTGTGGTTTAGGTGGCTTGGACCCACCAGCTGCTCCCTTTTCCGTGTCCTGGTTCTTCGGGTTAGGTTCCTCGCCGCCCAGATCATTAGACCTAGGTGCAGGGCGTTTCTTCAGAGTTGCGCGCAAGTAAACATTCAACTTGTTACAAGTTGTACCCTTAAAGGCCAAAGAGGCTTTTTGCTTACGACCCTTATCCACAACCGGATTAGAGGAGGATGATGCTTCAGTAGCGGCCAATGTATCCATAGGGTCCTCCCCTTCATCAGCCAACTCCTCTCCTAAAGTCGCTGAATCCGCACCTGAGCCATCAAAATGAGTAGCCGAACCCTCGCTAGCCAGACCGCCATCCTTCAGGATTGGTGAACCCAAAGTTTCACTGCCCACCGGAGCTACCACCTGGTCGACAAGACCAGCTGTAACTGCCGCACCTACAGGATTATCCTCATGCCCCAAATCCATCCCATCCTCAACCTGTATTGCTGATTCACTATCTTTCACCCCATCCAAATCCTGAGCTACAGGAAAAGCTGGAGCAAACAACATAGATGTCGGTACTGAGCCCCCTGCCTCAGTCTGGCCTTCCGTCGACCCTGCAAAAACCTCACCACCCTGTTCACACCGCAAAGTCGGAGCCTGGTACCCATCCACATCTACACTGGGATCTTGAAAAAGAGGCCGTCGAATCCTCTTTGGTGGTTGGGGACGAACACCAGCCTCCTGAGCCAACAGACTCTGCTCGGTAGGACCCAGAGATTGACCTTGTTCTTGTTTCTCAGTCGGAACCACCACTGAAGCAAGGACATTCGCAGCAACTCGAGCCATATGGCGATTATCATTAACCTGGACATAACTTGGAACACTTTTTGGCTTAGCAAATGGCGCACCAAAGTCCCCACCAGATCGAGTTTTACCTCCCGAAGCATGTCGACCTCTGTTTGTTCGTTGTCGCTCAGTATTGTGAGCCACGCCTGAACCCTCACTCACCTTCTCCTTGCCCTTTTTCCGATCACTTATAACCGCTCCCTTGTAGCTTTGAAATGGCCTGGTCACTTCCTCCTCCATAGGGACGGGAGAAACCTGAGTAGACTTAGCTGATGTCAGCAAAGGACAATGATCCATAGCATGACACATGCTGGAGCATCGTTTGCAATAACCATAGAGCGTCTCAAACCGCAAGGTAACAAAGGTCTCCTCACCATTATAAAACTCTATGACCGTGTCAAAACATAATGGTTTGAAACCATTCACTATAACTCGGACTCGTCCTCCATCGATATCAACTGCTACAACACGACCAAAATCCTCACCGATGCTCCTGAAGGTAGGTTCAGCCCAGAATTGAAACGGAACTCCTATCACTCTGACCCAAAAGGTAATGCCCAAAGGGTAATCCGGGTCTACCGTTGGGCTCCATCGTACCATTGACAGCATCCACCGATCAAAGTGAAACGGTTCCATTTGAAGAACCTCTGTGATATCCTCCTCATTGTCGAAATCAAATTGGAACTTCCCGAGGCCTAAGTCTGCTCCCACAACTTTGCCTTCCAGATGCCAAATCCGAGGAAGCATAAACAGAAGAGACTTCATGTCTTGCAACCGTGGATTCATACATCGACCCACCACTGTCTTAGAGTACCCCTTGATCAAAGTCGAGTTATCAAAGTATGGTATTTTGATCTTCCGCTTGGGAACCAAACCATCAGCCTTCTTCCCCGACCCATTCTTCCCCAGCAGACCACTCTGCGACATGATCACCAGTGACAAGATGGAACCGGAAAAACAGAGAAAGAGAGAAAAATTGTAAGAGAAACCAAGAGAATAAATAGCAAACAAGCTGTGATGAGAACTAAACAAGGAGAAAAGCCCCTTTTATACTTCTCAACTTGCCTAGAACACAGAATCGTGAAAAACCATTGATGACAATCAGTGAAATCCCACTGATTCCGCCAGATCGAGGAAATGATCGATATCACGACCAAATCCCCCAGAGAAATCAACCAACTTTGTATCCATAGACATCAGAATAAATCTGAAACGATCTGATTGAAAAAATCAAAGATCCGCCTTCCACAAATAACCCTTTAGCCAGATCAGCGATATCCGATCCTCCAAACCACAGAGATCTCATCAAGACAAAGATCCAAAAAACCAAAAAGGATAGTGATCCTGATGAAATCTCCCATTTATGTGCCCGCAATCCCAAGTAATGCCCATCCGCCAAAGTCGGGACAAATCCCCATGGCAATCGCGAAACCTCTCCTTCAAAAATACTGAAACCTTTTCTCTCTTTTCCATCACCGAAAGAGCCAAGAAAGAATGAATACCCAGAAACTTCACAATTCCAAAACCAAAAGAACCCAGTAGCAATCGAAACCATTGAGAACCCTAGATCCTTAGATCTGCTGTCGCCCTTGTCATCGTTGTTATAGAGAAATTTTTTTTTCCATGTTTATGAATATTTATCCTTTTTTGTAACCTTTTTCTTTATATATATATATATATATATATATATATTTAAATAATATAATTAAACNAAAAAAAAAAAAAAAAAAAAAAACTGCAAAGAAGATTCCTAAATTATTTACACTTACACTACTACGCTCCTCTCCTCATTGAGAAAAGGAAATACAATTAGGGGACTAAACTAAACGTAATTATAATAATTAACATGACACTAATCATCCATACTAACTTGATCATTCACAATGGCTATAATTAGTTACTAATCACAATAATTAAAACAAAAAGCCCTAATCCTAATGTGTATATAAGGTAAGTACGGCAGTAACTTCTTTCACTCATAATTTTTTTTGCGTTTTTTGTTTTTTCCATTCGATCACCGCGAAGACATTAACTAGGGTTTGTGTTGTTGTTAGAATGGTTACAGAAACAAAACTGAGGATATACCTTGGCTCTGAAATCAATCCATCGAGGAAGAAGCGTAAAGCAGAAGAGCAGCGTGATGATGATGATCAGGGAAATACGAAGAAGAAGCAAAAGCTGGATCTGGATGGCGAGTCGTCGTCGTCCATGTATGATCTGTGTCTAAAGGTACTAGAATCGATGAGAGACGAATGATTTGGTTCGCGTTTCGAGGAGCTCGTCATGAAAAACCTGATTACTTCTCTGTTATATCGAAGCCAATGGACTTCGTCACGATCAAGTCCAAACTCGCCAAGAATCTCTACGTCAATATCGCTGAAGAGTTTCCCAAAGATGTTCGATTGGTCTATGAGAATGCGATTCGTTATTATCCTCCTGCGAATCCGCTTCACAAGAACGCTAAAAAGCTTATTAGAGTTTTCGAGGTCAGATGGGAACCGGTGATTAAGAAGAAAGCTTGTGAGAGCTTTTACTTGGGCCAAAAGGTTTCATCTCTTTCGAAAAATCCAACAGTACTGAAAGAGGATAAGCCTGATGAGACTGATGAGACCAAATTCGATCCGAAGGCTCTTCGTGCGGCAGCAATCAGGATTCGATTTGCAGATACTATCGCGAAAGCCAGATATAGAAAGGAGCTCATTGACAAGAGTGGCAGTAGTAACAAGGCTGATGTGATGATGGGAATGCTGAGAGCAAAGCAACTTTTAGAAACAAGGCAAAATGAAGAGAAAGCTAGAATTGAAGGTGAGACTAGAGCAGCCAGGTTGAAAGTGCTATGCAGGGAACGGCTTGCACTAGAGGAGTTGGCAGAGGAAGCCAAATTCAATGTTGTAAATAACTTGGAAACAGAGAAGGACATGGTCAAACTCTGTGGTGGATCCTATCTGGCAAGAACTCGGAGGCTTGAAGAGCTTGGTCTGCTTTTATGATTTGAGGATTATTGGCCTGAACTTGAAGAGATTAAGGAGGAAGGAGAGATCTAGCTAGCTAGTAGAGACGATCTAGTCGAGAGAGACTCACTCCTGCAGTCTCGTGTAATTACTTATAGATTCAGCAGTCAGCTATTATTATTGGCTTGATTTTATTGTAACAGTATTTTATTTTGCTTTTATTTTCGTTGGTTTAAGTACGTAAAACTTGTATGACATGGCAGGAATGGGATAGAGAACTTTTACATCAATAAACGATATATAGTTCAGTTCCTTCAATATAAGTTCCCTATTGTTTCGATTGTAACGATTTTATTTGTTTCCTATATTGAGTTTGGGTAGAAATTGGTACATAGAGAGAGACGACCAATAAAAGAAAACAATCATATCATCTCAAACACATTTACACACATCCAAAATCATATCATCAACAATTGGAGACTCTACAAAAAAAAAGGGCTTATGGAAGCAAAGCTGATACGAGAAGATCAAAAGTTATTAAACACCCACTACTTTACAAATGTAAGATGGGTTTGGTTCAATAGCTGCCATGAGATCTCGCTGATGAAACAGACTGAGCTGACACCGACGCAGTCGGACTGTTGACTTCTCCATTGTTGCCTTTTGTCTTACCACTCAATCTTTCCATGGCATCCACACATATATCGTTGAACCAATCGTCTTCTGGTAGCTCACTGCACGTCATATACAACCACATTTAATCATTTATGCTTCCCAAAAAGGCTAAAAACATCGCAACATACCCCCGAAACCGACATACCTATATGGATCCATCCCTGTTGCAGTGAAAGCTGCTAAGGCTTTAGATATTATCTCATTAGTACCCCTATGCAAATTCCTCGAGAGGTAGCGACCTTGGGATGCAAAGCATACGACAAACTTCATGTCCAAATATAGCTGTAACAGATGCAGGTCGTCAGCAAAAGTACATAACAATTTCAATGCTCGCAGAATATACTACTTACGTAGAAGCAAGAATGAGATTACTAACCTGCCGTAGGCCAAGAGGTCCCAAAGGCCTAGGACCTTCCTCAATTTCATCCCAAAAGCTCTGGTCTCCAGAAAGCCATAAGATCACAGTCTCTGTTAAACGCATCAACAAAGATGTGGCAAATCTTTCTCTTCCCACAAACATATCTGCTGCTAGACTTGCCATCCTGTTCAGTTTGGCAAAAAGTTCCTGTTTTCCAGCGATGCAACACCCAGAGTATAAGAATATTAAGCTAAAAATGACAAAGCAAAAAATTCATTTTCTTGAAGCGATAAGATACACCATAACAAAACATGGATTCAACTCGAAAACACTGAATCAGCCAATAAGAGCTCGCAAGTGACTACACATCTGGGTACAGTACATTATAAACGCAAGCTGCACTGATGGAAATGAAACAACAACTACCTGGAATATCAGAGATGGAAACCAGTCCACATCCTCGCCAATTCCATCTATGTTTATGTACATATCTGCAGAGAGATGGCTATCTCCTTCCTCGGTAAAAATGAGATCCAAGGCATGCTGGCGACAAAACGCATCTTTTAACTTGTCAACAGTACTAAGTAAACGCCTCTTCCATTCTCGTTGTTCAGGATTACGATTTTGTCTGTCCGAAGGTCTCCTTGGGTCGTCTGTCCTGTGACCAGTCTGATCAAGAGACAGTTTCATGGCAGCACGTGGGAGTAATTCATCCGCTAGCAATGATGCATTTGCGAGTAATGCAAGTTGATTTGCCTCGGTCTCAGCCATTTGGACAATCTTGCTACACGAACCTTCAAAATTTGCCTCTTCTTCTTCTATCGAACCAGGAAGTGCTCTTATCAGCACATCTACATATGAGTTGAACACCCGAAACAGACCTTCTAGCGCTTTACTTCCCAATTGCATACTTAGGAGAGGTCCTACATCCTCAAAGAAGTCCTGCAACAAAATACCAATATCAAAAAGGATCTACTTGAAAAATCTATCTAAAATTCATGTCAACCCATTACGGAATTGTTTGCCAATCAGAGAAGCTAGAGTTTACGAATATTTTTTTCAATGGGAATGTGAGTGCAATTTGTCACTCCAGTGCAAGTTCTAATCAATCATCACCCATGATTTTGTCGCTGATACATAAACTCATATAATAAGCAATTTTCATGGGATACTACTGGCATAT
>NC_025695.1:38443105-38465345 GCF_000633955.1 Camelina sativa
AGGCCTAGGACCTTCCTCAATTTCATCCCAAAAGCTCTGGTCTCCAGAAAGCCATAAGATCACAGTCTCTGTTAAACGCATCAACAAAGATGTGGCAAATCTTTCTCTTCCCACAAACATATCTGCTGCTAGACTTGCCATCCTGTTCAGTTTGGCAAAAAGTTCCTGTTTTCCAGCGATGCAACACCCAGAGTATAAGAATATTAAGCTAAAAATGACAAAGCAAAAAATTCATTTTCTTGAAGCGATAAGATACACCATAACAAAACATGGATTCAACTCGAAAACACTGAATCAGCCAATAAGAGCTCGCAAGTGACTACACATCTGGGTACAGTACATTATAAACGCAAGCTGCACTGATGGAAATGAAACAACAACTACCTGGAATATCAGAGATGGAAACCAGTCCACATCCTCGCCAATTCCATCTATGTTTATGTACATATCTGCAGAGAGATGGCTATCTCCTTCCTCGGTAAAAATGAGATCCAAGGCATGCTGGCGACAAAACGCATCTTTTAACTTGTCAACAGTACTAAGTAAACGCCTCTTCCATTCTCGTTGTTCAGGATTACGATTTTGTCTGTCCGAAGGTCTCCTTGGGTCGTCTGTCCTGTGACCAGTCTGATCAAGAGACAGTTTCATGGCAGCACGTGGGAGTAATTCATCCGCTAGCAATGATGCATTTGCGAGTAATGCAAGTTGATTTGCCTCGGTCTCAGCCATTTGGACAATCTTGCTACACGAACCTTCAAAATTTGCCTCTTCTTCTTCTATCGAACCAGGAAGTGCTCTTATCAGCACATCTACATATGAGTTGAACACCCGAAACAGACCTTCTAGCGCTTTACTTCCCAATTGCATACTTAGGAGAGGTCCTACATCCTCAAAGAAGTCCTGCAACAAAATACCAATATCAAAAAGGATCTACTTGAAAAATCTATCTAAAATTCATGTCAACCCATTACGGAATTGTTTGCCAATCAGAGAAGCTAGAGTTTACGAATATTTTTTTCAATGGGAATGTGAGTGCAATTTGTCACTCCAGTGCAAGTTCTAATCAATCATCACCCATGATTTTGTCGCTGATACATAAACTCATATAATAAGCAATTTTCATGGGATACTACTGGCATATCTGAGAGTGACACAGCAGATGTCTAAAAAGTGAAAATAATTCATTTGTCTAGCATGTTTGCAGCTTTGCATTTCCTAAGAACTTTATTTTCTACAACACAACTTTAAAAAAAAATGCTTTTCGGAGAAAATTGTTTGTTAAGATTGCCTACCTGGACCATGAGATTAAAGCGGTGAGCACTGGATGTAAGCTTATTCTGAAATGCTGTACTAGCATGACGACTACCAGCAGGAGGATATGTCAGCACCCAATCATCCGCAGCAGCCATAGCTGCAGTGTTTTCTTCAATTCGCTTAAGATTTGCCTCCAATGCCTGTTCCACGATAGGCTTAAAGTGCTTTAGAAGCACTGGGCAGAGGGACAAACCACGCGCTTCCAACAAGGAACAATGCCCAAGGGCTATCTGTGCACATTCTGCGGCAGCTCTTAGCCCTCCCGCTGCTGCAGAAGAAGCTAATGCATGCCTTTTAACAAGAAGGGAAAAGGCCTCTGTTTGCTTGGTAGCCCATGTCACGAGCTCAGAACTATATGCTGGCTCTTTCCCAAAGATTCCCAACGAGTCACTAGAAGCTTGAGAGATAGCTGAGAACACAAGCTGAGAAAGTGCAGCAGTGTACGCCCCTCCATATGAGGTGCTAGATGGACGAAGACTTTGCATGTTGTACTGATATCTCTGGAAATGGGCATCAAGAAGCACAGTATGGGCTCGAGGACCATCCCCAAGCCTTTTAAGAGCTGCTATTGCTGACCGAAGTTCCCCGCCTCTAGTTGAAGGTTGACAAGCAGCTTTGGCAAGTTGGTCAGCCAATTTTTGCTTGCGTTCAGAAATAGCAAACTGAAGAGATGAAAGCACAGAAGGGCCCAAAGTTTGCTTTTCGTTTGCTTGAGATACCAAAATTTCTCCCTCATCAAAAGCTGCTAGAGCTTCGTCTACCCTTCTTTCAGCTAATAAAGCATCAAGGTGGTCAGGAAATTCCGCAGCCCATTTCTCCAGATCAGAGAGGTCGTTGTCCTCAAAATTCAATAGACTATTTGCAAGAGATTCATCAGAAACTTTATCATCGTCAATCTTAACTCCATCTGCTAAGCCATGAATTAAAGTGGCCTGAGTGGAGAGAAGATTTCTGATAGATGATAGCTCCCCCTCCAGATCTGATATCTCTTTTGATGTGCTGCACAGAACAGAATTTTAATGCTCAAATTAACAAACTGCTAAGGAAAAACAATAAGGTATTGCCATGAAAAAGAAGTCATATGCCAAAATGCACATGCACATGCACCATAACCCATACGAAATGAAATAAAGTCTGCAAAAGTACAGCTCTCTGATCACGTCATCTTCAAAGAAAGTAACCAAGCATTAAAAACAGTCAGGATATCATCTAACCGTATAAAGGCCGGATAATTAGCATAAACACTTCGCCGCATTTCTTCAGCAGAAGCTCTCTTCAAATCCAATAGATAAGAACATAATTGCTTTATATCCTGCAAGAAAAACAGATATATTTTGTTAGCCATCCCAACATAACTGAGAAACAAAAAAGGTTCCAGCTACGTAATCTAAATGTCTAAGTAAACCAAATAAAAAATAACTCATTTAGTAGTAAACAAGACAAGGCCTAAACCAAATTTCCCCTCATATCTGTCACACACCATCACACAAAGGGAATAAACAGACGAGACACCCTTTATGCGCTATACACTGATCAAATTGTTTAATATCTGAAACAGTAAACGAACACAGCAGATTCTGTCTTTGATACAAGACATAGTCATGCATTCGTGTGAATTCACATGAGGTACACGTTCTGGTAATAAACTGAGCATCATTTGAAAATGTAAAATAAACTAGCTAACTAGACTAATCAGTATCTCTTAAGAGCTGCACAAACGGCCTTCAAATTCCCAACAGATCATAAGTACATGCATACAATACAAAAGAGTATATAACATTATTGATCATCATCTTCTCGAGCTATAACACAATCCGCTACCTAATAATATCCATTTTACTAATACGGTTCCCAACAGCTATAACCAACATTGCAACAAAAACAAGAAAACTGCAACATAATCCCAAATCTACAATAAGTCCGCATAGACTCTAACCTAGAAAAAAAACTCACTATTGAATCAACGAGAATAATAATAAAAAAAAAAAAAAACGAAATGATTAAATCAAAAAGAGGAGAAGAAAACCTTCTCGTTGATAGAACATTTGGATTGCACATAAGCATCAGCATCGAACTTATCAGACTTGAACAGACTCAAGCCTTCCTCGACTCTCACACCATTTTCCTTCGTCGGTGTAGCTTTTGATCTGGCCCTCTTCGCCGCCATCGTTATTACCCTCCGCTGTCTTCTCAGAGAAGAAAACCTAAAACTCTCACAGATCAGCAAGCAATCCCAGTGATGGCGTAATTAAAAAAAAAAAAACAGATCTGAGGAAGCGGCGCGTCGGAGGGAGCAGAGGATTTGATAAAAGATAGAGAGATAGTGGCTGGCGGTGGGTAGAAGAAGATGATCGAGTTGGCAACCAGAGCGATTTAGCCAACGACGGCTTTTTCGTCTGCTTAACACATTTTAGGATTTTCTCTGTTGTTGATAAATTAATTAAAAATAATAAATAAAAAACTCTGCTCTGTGACTAATTAAACCGACGTCGTTTTACATTGCCGGAAACAAAAAAAAATAGTGAGAGGAATATGAATCTGAGCAAAAACCCCAGTGGAGAAGTTGAATCATTCATCGAGACACAGAGAGAGAGATGTTTTGTAGCTTATCCATTTCCAGATTTGTCTCGAGGAAGACAATAACATCATCATCATCATCTCTTCTCTCTCGCAATTTCAGATTCCTTCTCTCCTTCGATTCACTCCCTCACATCCCTCTTCTACGCCCTTCTTCCAACACCTTAATCCCTTCCTCACCCTTCTCTCGCCGTATTTGGGACTCTTGCAGCGGTGGCAGCGGCGGAGATGATTATGACCATATCAGGAGTGACGTCAATTGCCCTCGTTGCTCTGCTCAGATGCACGTCATCTTCTCGAATCGTCCGTTGTCTCTCACAGCTAGAGAACCAGGGATCTATCAAGCTGTTAATTACTGTTCTCAATGCAGAACCGCTTTTTACTTCAGACCATTCAAGCTCTCTCCTTTGCAAGGGAGCTTTATTGAACTAGGGAAGGTTAAAGGGACTGATGATGATCATGGTGATGATGGTGATGATGATCAGAAATCTTTCCCTAGGAATTGGAAAATTCAAGGTCTTAGAAGCGATGGAAATGGTGAGGAGGATGAGGATGATGATGATGGAACTAAAGAGAAGCAATCTGTGATTAAGCTTCCAACGCCTAAGGAAATTTGTCAAGGGCTTGATGAGTTTGTCATTGGCCAAGAAAAGGCTAAGAAGGTTTGTGTTCGGTTCGGTTAGGGCTTCTTGTTTCTTGTTTACAAATCTTTCCTTTTCTTGATTCTTTTTTACATATCTTTCTTTTATTTCTGCAGGTGCTTTCTGTAGCTGTTTATAATCATTACAAACGAATATATCATGCTTCTCGGAAGAAAGAGTTTGTTTTCCATACTCTTTATCATTCTGATACATTATATGGGTTACAACAAAGCTCCATCCTTTTAGTCGTGTATTTGAATTCCAGGTCTGCTTCAGAGTCAGGTAACCTTGATATAGAGGATGATAGTATCGATCATGTGGAGTTGGATAAGAGCAATGTGTTGTTGCTTGGCCCTACTGGTTCAGGTGCAAATTGTTGCTTGCCATAATGTTTATAAAAGAGTATTTAGAGCTATAGTGTACTATGATAATGATTTTGGCCTTTATGCGTCTTGCTTGATTATAAGAACAGGAAAGACCTTACTGGCAAAAACTTTAGCGCGTATTGTCAATGTGCCCTTCGCAATTGCTGATGCGACTTCACTAACTCAGGCAAGTTATATCACTGATCCCTTTTTAAGATTTGGATAATCGAAGATGATAACTAGTTAGTTACCATGAACATTAGTATGTTATACATCAGGGGAGCCTTATCCCTCATTTGAAAAGATGTTTTGAATGATGAAGTGATATTTTTCTGGCTTTTTAGAGGAATCCTCACACAAGTATTTCTCTTAGCATAACTAAACTACTCATCTTGTCCAGGCAGGTTATGTTGGTGAAGATGTGGAATCAATATTGTACAAACTATATGTGGTATGGCTTGCTATCACTTTATATTCTGTCTCTGAAAGCTCTATATCTTCTTTTGGAATAAAATAATCTTAACAACTGTTTATTGGATAGTTTCTCGCTGACTACTTCGGAAATTTTAAATGTACTTTGTTCCATTCTGTATAAAAGTTCGGAAATTTAGTATCGCCTCATCACTTTCTTCTTGATCCACTACTTTAGAATCCGGAATATCTTGTTGTTTGCAGTATTCATGTTAATTTTTTTTTCTTAGATGCTAATTAGCAACCTCTTTACTTTGTTACTGTAGGAAGCTAGGTGCAATGTAGAAGAAGCTCAGAGGGGAATTGTGTACATTGATGAAGTTGATAAGATGACTATGAAGGTCTGAGTTTTCTTCACTCTTTACTTTTGATTTTGAATTGGCTGATACTCAATACGTACCAACCTATTTTTGTCTGTCAGTCCCAAAGCTCAAATGGTGGTAGAGATGTCTCTCGAGAAGGTGTCCAACAGTCATTGCTAAAATTGCTGGAAGGAACTGTAAGCTTTTCCTACTTCAAATCTTGTATTTTTCCAAACTGATGTAGATATAAATTGTTGACAGAAACAATTAGGAATACTCTGTGCCTTGATAATACTCCCTCCGTTTCAAAATATAGGATGTTTTAACTAAAGCACGCAGATTAAGAAGCCTTTACTTTTAACAAGTTCAACCAATCAGAAACAATACTGCATAATATAAAATACTAAATTAATCTAAAAGTTGCATAGAAACTTGAAAACACCCTATATTATGAAACAAAAAACTTCTCTAAAACATCTTATATTTTGAAACGGAGGGAGTATTATCTAATCGGAGTAAACAATATATTGAGCGAATCACATCATAACATTTGTTCAAAAACTAAATTTGCAGGTAGTCAGTGTCCCGATTCCCGAGAAAGGATTACAGAGAGATCCTCGAGGAGATAGCATTCAGGTAAATGTGAGAAAAGACTCCTGCTTCAAGCTTTCTTTTGTGCATTTGACATTGCACTTTTATGCCACAGTCGGGCAAAATACTCCGGTTCTTGAAAAAGCTGAACCTTTTGGTGGAAAATTAAATATGCAGATGGATACAAAAGACATCCTTTTTATTTGTGGTGGAGCATTTATTGATCTGGAGAAAACTGTTTCTGAAAGGTAATATTTCTCTTGTTTATAAATTCAGCAAAGTTTTCAGTGTTATCTTTGTCGCTGTGTACAATAGGGCTTGAATGCCATATATTTATCTCTTGACCAGGCAACATGATGCCTCTATTGGTTTTGGTGCTTCCGTTCGTACAAATATGAATACTTCTGGGTTCAGTAGTGCTGCAGTAACATCCTCCTTGTTGGAATCTGTAAGAAATACATTCTTATATGGCTCATCTGATTGTATGCTACTCTTTCATGTATATATGATTGTCAAATTGACATAACTTGTTCATTTTCTGATAAAAGAGCATGTATAAGTATTGTTAATTTGGTTGTAGTTACAAAGTGAAGATCTTGTTGCTTATGGTCTCATTCCTGAGTTCGTTGGAAGGTTACCCATCTTAGTGAGCTTATCTGCATTAAATGAAGATCAGCTTGTACAGGTAACTTTTCTGCTTGTTTTGCTAGTCGTTACTGTACTTACGGAATGGTTTTCAAACATCGCTTCTCATATAATTTTCCACAGGGTGCAAATAAGGAAAAGATATAAAGTTTTGTATAGAACTCTCTTATTATTGTATATTTTTGTCCCACTCCAGTAAGTGGGTGATGTATGAGATTGCATCTGGAGTTTCTTTTAACACTCTTTCCTTTCAGGCAGCTTTCTCTGTTACAAGTTATAACTTTTTCTGGTTCCTTAATCCTTATGCAGGTTCTCACAGAGCCTAAGAGTGCATTGGGTAAACAGTACAAGAAATTGTTTCGCATGAACAATGTAACTCTTTTCACCTCTCAAAGTTTACTATACATATGCGTATGCCTCTTCCCTCTGCTATAACCCCTCGTGGCTGTGTGGATTATGCTTTAGGTCCAACTGCACTTTACCGAAGGCGCAACAAGGCTAATCGCGAGAAAGGCTATGTCGAAGAACACTGGTGCACGAGGATTACGGTCTATACTGGAAAGTATCCTCACCGAAGCAATGTATGAGGTATGAGGAATGCATCCTTATTGTCTTTGATACTTCAGCGTAGATATTCTATTAAAATTCATTGCACGTACTACAAATGCCGTGCTTTTAAATATTAAATTTGAATCGTAAACAGGTACCAGATAGCATGACGGGAGGATCACAGAGTATAAAGGCGGTTCTGGTGGATGAAGAGGCTATTGGTTTAGTTGGAACCCAAGGATGTGGTGCCAAAATTCTTAAAGGAGATGATGTGTCGCAACAATTTGGTGAAGAAACAGAATCAAAGGTAAGTACTGAATAGTGCAACATATCACATATGCTAAGTTGACACACCATATAAGGTGTTTTTTGTGAAAGCTTCACAAATTGTTTGAAGTTATAGGAAAAGAGAAAGGAGGATGAAGCTAAGAGAGCTCTGAGCTTGTAGCCGAGCTGATGAAATATGAGAGGTGTGAGTATTGTTAGATATATAGTGCATGAATGATCTCAGTCGGCAAAGCTTAGTAGTTTCAGTGTTCAGATTCATTAACAAAGAGATAAAAGAGTAAAACAGTATAAGCGGAGAGCACTCTCAATTGTGCTAGTTGGATAAGTTGTGAATAATATGTGTGAACCTGTGAGGAAGGCACTCTATATTGTACGAGCTTAGATGAATTGTAAGAACTAAGATGCTATTATACAGTATCTATTTTGTTACTTCTATACCAGTGGCCATAGGAACACTTTCTTAAGTTCCATTACGACGAGACTAACCAAGCCAAAAGTGATATACAAGATTATGGATTTATATGAGATGATTATAATCCATTTATTGGAACGACATCCTATTTCCCCCTCGGAACTATCATATCGTACCAGATTCACCCCGATCTTTGACCTCTTTCTATATCTCCCACAAACTTAAGTGCTCTATCGATTTCTACCTGAATTCATAGTTCTATTGATATTTCCCCATCAATATGGGGTTAGACGGTTTTAAAGCTAAACCCGGTATAAACCCACAGAAAACCGGTATGAAACCAATTTATAACCCGACCCATCATGTTCTTCATTTCCAAATCAAAAATTCCCAAATTCATTTTGTAAAAACCCTAAATGGCTAAACCAGAAGAACAAATTTTGAACCGTTTTGAGCAAAGAACAACAAAATTGTTTGAGAGAGTAAAATGCATTGTATTCTTCATGAAGAGCTCTTGAATCTGAAAACACATAAACGATTTCTGGATTTTTTTTCTTCTGGAACGAGTGCATTATCTCTCTACAAACGGATCAAAGACAATCACATAGATTTATGTTCATGAGTGGAGCTTGGCCAACCCCGACCCCATCATTATCATCATCATCTCATTACCCACTTTCACCTCCCTAAATTATTCACTCAAGAACAACAACCCCTTGGATCTCTCGATACATCTGCAAATTAAAAAAAAAACTGAGAATTGATCATTTGAGTCACTTAAAAATCTAGTCTTTTTGATCTGGGTTTAACACTAAGACTCATCATTTCATATGGGAAACAGCAGCAGCAGCGGAGGACGTCGTCGGTGGTGAAACCATACGTCGGCTGCTCCTCCTCCTCCTCCTTCATGTTTGATGCAACCGTCTCCGGAAAGTAGATTTCACTTTCTCTGTTTCGTTGATTTCGTGATCGATTTAAAAACAAAACAAAACAAAGAAGATAACACGTGAAACTAAGCTTATGTGTAATTGACTAAGCTTATGTAATTGATTATTTGTTCTTTTATGATTGTTTGCAGGTTTTGAATCCACTTCTCTAAAATGAAAGAAAAAAACGAGAAGAAGGAGATAAATTGATTTGGGAATTTTTTTTATTTTAAAGTTTTCTAGGTTTAGTTTTGTAATTGGGTTGAATTTCGGTTTAATCTGGTGACATAAGTTCATTAGTTGGTTAATCAAATAGTAAAACCAATACTAAACCGTTTAAATCAAGATTCATGAGACAATAGATGATATATGATATTCCTAAGGAGAAATAGCACTAAAACTATGGATTTGGGTAGAAATAGATAGAGCAATTAAGTTTGTAGGAAATATATAACGAGATCAAAGATCTGGGTGAATCTGATACGATATGATAGTTCCGAGAGGGAAACAAGAGGTCGTTCCCCATTTATTCAACGTAACTCTTTCAGTTCTATGCACAGAACACATGTCCAGGCTGAGTAATCAAAATATCTTAATCCATAAGAAGATTCACATCAACATGTAACGGATCAAAAATAAGTAAACTCGGTTTGTTTTTATCTTAACAATTAATCTTCTTAACGATTCAGCCCCATCTGTATTGTGAAAAATGAGGAAGAAAATATGCATAATATTATCACATACAGGACAAAACTGGAGGACTTACACTAAACCACCTCCACAACCAAAGTAGAATGAGATTTCAGAGAAACTTAAACATCAACATCATCAGCATCATTCGATAAATTGGAATCAAAGGAGCTGCGGGTACAGAAGTTCAGGCCACTTGGGATAAGCACGCTTGTATAAGTTCATGCACACTATGTCATGTTGCTGAACCACTCCATTGAATATGCACTTCATCGCCCCTGCACAGTTCACATATATAAGAATTTTTTTAAAAACAGGACTCCAGCGTTTTAATATCTCTCCTAATAATAATCCCTTACCATGAGTACCCACTGGCTCCTTAACGCGACCACGACGCCCGCATTTTGACCACACTTCTACAGGCTGCACACACAAAGATTGTTCCATAACGCTTTAGCTTAATGTACGAACTTATACATAAGAAGTTTCAATCCATCATACTACTTTTCCCTCACCTTGAACCATTTCACATCTTCTGGGTTGTGGAACATATATCTGACTGAAGCTTTCATTTTTGATACTCTCTAAGGATACCTGAACCAAACCATATTTTGAAAAGCTTAGAATTACAGCAATCTTTTTACAGCAATTTTTTATATCTCCTTAGTTCCATGTCAGAACACTACTAAATGTGATCGTACTTGGAAANCAGCTTTCTCTGTTACAAGTTATAACTTTTTCTGGTTCCTTAATCCTTATGCAGGTTCTCACAGAGCCTAAGAGTGCATTGGGTAAACAGTACAAGAAATTGTTTCGCATGAACAATGTAACTCTTTTCACCTCTCAAAGTTTACTATACATATGCGTATGCCTCTTCCCTCTGCTATAACCCCTCGTGGCTGTGTGGATTATGCTTTAGGTCCAACTGCACTTTACCGAAGGCGCAACANCAGGAGCACCCGACCCTTCAGAAATCTTCAGAACTACCAAAGGAAGTGGCGGGAAAGATATTGGACCGTATACAGAAGCCAACGAGAAACCCCCAGGATGCAGGAATCTCTCCATCTTGTGCTTGTCCGAGCTAAAATTGTCGGTTGAAAATACCGGCCTGGAATTTCCCCCAGAACAATATTATTAAAGATTGCAAAGACTGAAAAGCTACTGCACCAGAAAAAGCAGAATTNATTACGGTCTATACTGGAAAGTATCCTCACCGAAGCAATGTATGAGGTATGAGGAATGCATCCTTATTGTCTTTGATACTTCAGCGTAGATATTCTATTAAAATTCATTGCACGTACTACAAATGCCGTGCTTTTAAATATTAAATTTGAATCGTAAACAGGTACCAGATAGCATGACGGGAGGATCACAGAGTATAAAGGCGGTTCTGGTGGATGAAGAGGCTGTTGGTTTAGTTGGAACCCAAGGATGTGGTGCCAAAATTCTTAAAGGAGATGATGTGTCGCAACAATTTGGTGAAGAAACAGAATCAAAGGTAAGTACTGAATAGTGCAACATATCACATATGCTAAGTTGACACACCATATAAGGTGTTTTTTGTGAAAGCTTCACAAATTGTTTGAAGTTATAGGAAAAGAGAAAGGAGGATGAAGCTAAGAGAGCTCTGAGCTTGTAGCCGAGCTGATGAAATATGAGAGGTGTGAGTATTGTTAGATATATAGTGCATGAATGATCTCAGTCGGCAAAGCTTAGTAGTTTCAGTGTTCAGATTCATTAACAAAGAGATAAAAGAGTAAAACAGTATAAGCGGAGAGCACTCTCAATTGTGCTAGTTGGATAAGTTGTGAATAATATGTGTGAACCTGTGAGGAAGGCACTCTATATTGTACGAGCTTAGATGAATTGTAAGAACTAAGATGCTATTATACAGTATCTATTTTGTTACTTCTATACCAGTGGCCATAGGAACACTTTCTTAAGTTCCATTACGACGAGACTAACCAAGCCAAAAGTGATATACAAGATTATGGATTTATATGAGATGATTATAATCCATTTATTGGAACGACATCCTATTTCCCCCTCGGAACTATCATATCGTACCAGATTCACCCCGATCTTTGACCTCTTTCTATATCTCCCACAAACTTAAGTGCTCTATCGATTTCTACCTGAATTCATAGTTCTATTGATATTTCCCCATCAATATGGGGTTAGACGGTTTTAAAGCTAAACCCGGTATAAACCCACAGAAAACCGGTATGAAACCAATTTATAACCCGACCCATCATGTTCTTCATTTCCAAATCAAAAATTCCCAAATTCATTTTGTAAAAACCCTAAATGGCTAAACCAGAAGAACAAATTTTGAACCGTTTTGAGCAAAGAACAACAAAATTGTTTGAGAGAGTAAAATGCATTGTATTCTTCATGAAGAGCTCTTGAATCTGAAAACACATAAACGATTTCTGGATTTTTTTTCTTCTGGAACGAGTGCATTATCTCTCTACAAACGGATCAAAGACAATCACATAGATTTATGTTCATGAGTGGAGCTTGGCCAACCCCGACCCCATCATTATCATCATCATCTCATTACCCACTTTCACCTCCCTAAATTATTCACTCAAGAACAACAACCCCTTGGATCTCTCGATACATCTGCAAATTAAAAAAAAAACTGAGAATTGATCATTTGAGTCACTTAAAAATCTAGTCTTTTGGATCTGGGTTTAACACTAAGACTCATCATTTCATATGGGAAACAGCAGCGGAGGACGTCGTCGGTGGTGAAACCATACGTCGGCTGCTCCTCCTCCTCCTCCTTCATGTTTGATGCAACCGTCTCCGGAAAGTAGATTTCACTTTCTCTGTTTCATTGATTTCGTGATCGATTTAAAAACAAAACAAAACAAAGAAGATAACACGTGAAACTAAGCTTATGTGTAATTGACTAAGCTTATGTAATTGATTATTTGTTCTTTTATGATTGTTTGCAGGTTTTGAATCCACTTCTCTAAAATGAAAGAAAAAAACGAGAAGAAGGAGATAAATTGATTTGGGAATTTTTTTTATTTTAAAGTTTTCTAGGTTTAGTTTTGTAATTGGGTTGAATTTCGGTTTAATCTGGTGACATAAGTTCATTAGTTGGTTAATCAAATAGTAAAACCAATACTAAACCGTTTAAATCAAGATTCATGAGACAATAGATGATATATGATATTCCTAAGGAGAAATAGCACTAAAACTATGGATTTGGGTAGAAATAGATAGAGCAATTAAGTTTGTAGGAAATATATAACGAGATCAAAGATCTGGGTGAATCTGATACGATATGATAGTTCCGAGAGGGAAACAAGAGGTCGTTCCCCATTTATTCAACGTAACTCTTTCAGTTCTATGCACAGAACACATGTCCAGGCTGAGTAATCAAAATATCTTAATCCATAAGAAGATTCACATCAACATGTAACGGATCAAAAATAAGTAAACTCGGTTTGTTTTTATCTTAACAATTAATCTTCTTAACGATTCAGCCCCATCTGTATTGTGAAAAATGAGGAAGAAAATATGCATAATATTATCACATACAGGACAAAACTGGAGGACTTACACTAAACCACCTCCACAACCAAAGTAGAATGAGATTTCAGAGAAACTTAAACATCAACATCATCAGCATCATTCGATAAATTGGAATCAAAGGAGCTGCGGGTACAGAAGTTCAGGCCACTTGGGATAAGCACGCTTGTATAAGTTCATGCACACTATGTCATGTTGCTGAACCACTCCATTGAATATGCACTTCATCGCCCCTGCACAGTTCACATATATAAGAATTTTTTTAAAAACAGGACTCCAGCGTTTTAATATCTCTCCTAATAATAATCCCTTACCATGAGTACCCACTGGCTCCTTAACGCGACCACGACGCCCGCATTTTGACCACACTTCTACAGGCTGCACACACAAAGATTGTTCCATAACGCTTTAGCTTAATGTACGAACTTATACATAAGAAGTTTCAATCCATCATACTACTTTTCCCTCACCTTGAACCATTTCACATCTTCTGGGTTGTGGAACATATATCTGACTGAAGCTTTCATTTTTGATACTCTCTAAGGATACCTGAACCAAACCATATTTTGAAAAGCTTAGAATTACAGCAATCTTTTTACAGCAATTTTTTATATCTCCTTAGTTCCATGTCAGAACACTACTAAATGTGATCGTACTTGGAAAGAGGAAGGTGATAACTTACCCAGTTAATATTATCTTCTTTAAAATTATTTTGTTGGGTTCAATGCTTTTCAAGGAACCAAGGGCAGCAACGGCAGGAGCACCCGACCCTTCAGAAATCTTCAGAACTACCAAAGGAAGTGGCGGGAAAGATATTGGACCGTATACAGAAGCCAACGAGAAACCCCCAGGATGCAGGAATCTCTCCATCTTGTGCTTGTCCGAGCTAAAATTGTCGGTTGAAAATACCGGCCTGGAATTTTCCCCAGAACAATATTATTAAAGATTGCAAAGACTGAAAAGCTACTGCACCAGAAAAAGCAGAATTTTTTTGCTACCTTGCAATGAATTGACGGAAACCGACATGAAACACAAGCTCTTCTTTTGTTTTAATAGGAGCTTCGTAACCATCATACTTCTTTACGCTGCAAAGCATAGACAAAGGTGATGAGAAGATAGCTGGGAACCCAAGATCTCAACAAACAGATATCTAAAGAGTGATTACCTAAAATGCAGAACCGACATCTTGGATTCATGCTGCAAAAGACCAAATCCTATAATGGGTTTCGTCGTGTTCACAAGCGAGGATAGTTTAGAGGCGGCACCAAGAGGCACTTCTTTAATATGCATCCGTACATATGACCCAGTTGGTACACAGTCATCTCTGTCTTCTTCTTCCATCTTCAGGGCTTGCTTGAGCACAAGCTTTTGAGTCCTGGCGACGTTATCAAAAGCAAATATTCTGGCATAGTCCTGAGGTAAAGACTCCTGCATATGCCAACAAAAATAAAAATTAGCAACACTTTACAGTTTAATAAAAATAATGAACTTCACATCAAGATCAGTGTTATTACATTTGGATCCCACGTGGAGGTTCTGAAGGATTTGAGACCCCTGTACTTTGCAAAACGTCTTCTTGCAGGAACATCAATAGGAGTTTCTACTTCATCAGGAAATTCTGAAAAAACATAACAGATAATTTTAATTTACTTCTTGCAATCGCAATGAGTAAAATACAGCGACAAAATCAATAACCACAAACGAGATTCAGACAATCTACAAGGACTCAAATGAATATGTGCATATAATTAGAACTGATATAGCAAATAACTCCAGAGAGGGAATAAACACCAACCCTCGTCCTCAGCATGTGCCTCTTTGATTTTCTTGATTTCCTCCTTAATTTGTTCCTCTGTCAAGTCTTCATCGTCCTGTTAATGAGCAGATTGGCTTATAACTCTACCAAGATACTCAGATGATGATAAAAATACTGTATCGTAAGTCACAAAAGTAAGAGAGAAAAATGTTTACCATCATTTCAGAGTCGTTCTGAGTTGCACTATCAAAATCCCGCACATTCAGTGATTTTTCGTCATCCTCAAAGTCTTCGTCATACCTTCGTTCTTGGTTGGAATCCTCTCCTCTATCCAAGACCATACCGTCATCATCGGAATCACCATCATTAGAATCCTCTTCATCTGTGTCATCCACAATTCAAGCAGCCTGAAAACCAAATCATAACAACCAATATTAGAGAGGATTATATTATAACATTTCTTTTGGAGGAAATTACACCAGAGGGAAGAATAGTTAAAATAAGGGTAAGAACATCATGTTAAAAATATCCAGGAACCTGATATTCTGAAGTCCTTCGCGGCAAATTCCTCTTCTTTAGCTTCCCCTGTTTCTGATTTTTGTCAGCCTCAGCCATTTCTTCCTCTGTTGGCCATGTCTACGCAATGGAAGAATTACACAACAAGTGACTTTCCAGAACAAATAACAACACAAGCCAGCTGCTAGCTTCTTTTGTAAGAGAACTAATCAGACTTACCTGTTCCCCTGCTAAAGGATCTGGAGTGTTTTCAACTATTAAAGGCTCTTGTTTTATCGGATCAGGAACCAGAGACTTCAATACCTGGTCAACTCAAACACAGGTACAAAAGAATAAACTAAATTGACAAAGGGAAGGCCGTGAAAATAGTATCATGAAAGCACAATAACATCTTATTTCTCAACTGAGAAAGTAATCGTATCATGACATCTGACATGATTACAACAACCATATAAGCTGTTTGTCTATAGCTTTGTTTGAAGGATGTAGTTTTAGCACTAAAGTATCTTTTATAATATAAAAGTTTGTCAATATGTCAGAGAAAATATCANTGTTTCGTTGATTTCGTGATCGATTTAAAAACAAAACAAAACAAAGAAGATAACACGTGAAACTAAGCTTATGTGTAATTGACTAAGCTTATGTAATTGATTATTTGTTCTTTTATGATTGTTTGCAGGTTTTGAATCCACTTCTCTAAAATGAAAGAAAAAAACGAGAAGAAGGAGATAAATTGATTTGGGAATTTTTTTTATTTTAAAGTTTTCTAGGTTTAGTTTTGTAATTGGGTTGAATTTCGGTTTAATCTTGTGACATAAGTTCATTAGTTGGTTAATCAAATAGTAAAACCAATACTAAACCGTTTAAATCAAGATTCATGAGACAATAGATGATATATGATATTCCTAAGGAGAAATAGCACTAAAACTATGGATTTGGGTAGAAATAGATAGAGCAATTAAGTTTGTAGGAAATATATAACGAGATCAAAGATCTGGGTGAATCTGATACGATATGATAGTTCCGAGAGGGAAACAAGAGGTCGTTCCCCATTTATTCAACGTAACTCTTTCAGTTCTATGCACAGAACACATGTCCAGGCTGAGTAATCAAAATATCTTAATCCATAAGAAGATTCACATCAACATGTAACGGATCAAAAATAAGTAAACTCGGTTTGTTTTTATCTTAACAATTAATCTTCTTAACGATTCAGCCCCATCTGTATTGTGAAAAATGAGGAAGAAAATATGCATAATATTATCACATACAGGACAAAACTGGAGGACTTACACTAAACCACCTCCACAACCAAAGTAGAATGAGATTTCAGAGAAACTTAAACATCAACATCATCAGCATCATTCGATAAATTGGAATCAAAGGAGCTGCGGGTACAGAAGTTCAGGCCACTTGGGATAAGCACGCTTGTATAAGTTCATGCACACTATGTCATGTTGCTGAACCACTCCATTGAATATGCACTTCATCGCCCCTGCACAGTTCACATATATAAGAATTTTTTTAAAAACAGGACTCCAGCGTTTTAATATCTCTCCTAATAATAATCCCTTACCATGAGTACCCACTGGCTCCTTAACGCGACCACGACGCCCGCATTTTGACCACACTTCTACAGGCTGCACACACAAAGATTGTTCCATAACGCTTTAGCTTAATGTACGAACTTATACATAAGAAGTTTCAATCCATCATACTACTTTTCCCTCACCTTGAACCATTTCACATCTTCTGGGTTGTGGAACATATATCTGACTGAAGCTTTCATTTTTGATACTCTCTAAGGATACCTGAACCAAACCATATTTTGAAAAGCTTAGAATTACAGCAATCTTTTTACAGCAATTTTTTATATCTCCTTAGTTCCATGTCAGAACACTACTAAATGTGATCGTACTTGGAAAGAGGAAGGTGATAACTTACCCAGTTAATATTATCTTCTTTAAAATTATTTTGTTGGGTTCAATGCTTTTCAAGGAACCAAGGGCAGCAACGGCAGGAGCACCCGACCCTTCAGAAATCTTCAGAACTACCAAAGGAAGTGGCGGGAAAGATATTGGACCGTATACAGAAGCCAACGAGAAACCCCCAGGATGCAGGAATCTCTCCATCTTGTGCTTGTCCGAGCTAAAATTGTCGGTTGAAAATACCGGCCTGGAATTTTCCCCAGAACAATATTATTAAAGATTGCAAAGACTGAAAAGCTACTGCACCAGAAAAAGCAGAATTTTTTTGCTACCTTGCAATGAATTGACGGAAACCGACATGAAACACAAGCTCTTCTTTTGTTTTAATAGGAGCTTCGTAACCATCATACTTCTTTACGCTGCAAAGCATAGACAAAGGTGATGAGAAGATAGCTGGGAACCCAAGATCTCAACAAACAGATATCTAAAGAGTGATTACCTAAAATGCAGAACCGACATCTTGGATTCATGCTGCAAAAGACCAAATCCTATAATGGGTTTCGTCGTGTTCACAAGCGAGGATAGTTTAGAGGCGGCACCAAGAGGCACTTCTTTAATATGCATCCGTACATATGACCCAGTTGGTACACAGTCATCTCTGTCTTCTTCTTCCATCTTCAGGGCTTGCTTGAGCACAAGCTTTTGAGTCCTGGCGACGTTATCAAAAGCAAATATTCTGGCATAGTCCTGAGGTAAAGACTCCTGCATATGCCAACAAAAATAAAAATTAGCAACACTTTACAGTTTAATAAAAATAATGAACTTCACATCAAGATCAGTGTTATTACATTTGGATCCCACGTGGAGGTTCTGAAGGATTTGAGACCCCTGTACTTTGCAAAACGTCTTCTTGCAGGAACATCAATAGGAGTTTCTACTTCATCAGGAAATTCTGAAAAAACATAACAGATAATTTTAATTTACTTCTTGCAATCGCAATGAGTAAAATACAGCGACAAAATCAATAACCACAAACGAGATTCAGACAATCTACAAGGACTCAAATGAATATGTGCATATAATTAGAACTGATATAGCAAATAACTCCAGAGAGGGAATAAACACCAACCCTCGTCCTCAGCATGTGCCTCTTTGATTTTCTTGATTTCCTCCTTAATTTGTTCCTCTGTCAAGTCTTCATCGTCCTGTTAATGAGCAGATTGGCTTATAACTCTACCAAGATACTCAGATGATGATAAAAATACTGTATCGTAAGTCACAAAAGTAAGAGAGAAAAATGTTTACCATCATTTCAGAATCGTTCTGAGTTGCACTATCAAAATCCCGCACATTCAGTGATTTTTCGTCATCCTCAAAGTCTTCGTCATACCTTCGTTCTTGGTTGGAATCCTCTCCTCTATCCAAGACCATACCGTCATCATCGGAATCACCATCATTAGAATCCTCTTCATCTGTGTCATCCACAATTCAAGCAGCCTGAAAACCAAATCATAACAACCAATATTAGAGAGGATTATATTATAACATTTCTTTTGGAGGAAATTACACCAGAGGGAAGAATAGTTAAAATAAGGGTAAGAACATCATGTTAAAAATATCCAGGAACCTGATATTCTGAAGTCCTTCGCCGCAAATTCCTCTTCTTTAGCTTCCCCTGTTTCTGATTTTTGTCAGCCTCAGCCATTTCTTCCTCTGTTGGCCATGTCTACGCAATGGAAGAATTACACAACAAGTGACTTTCCAGAACAAATAACAACACAAGCCAGCTGCTAGCTTCTTTTGTAAGAGAACTAATCAGACTTACCTGTTCCCCTGCTAAAGGATCTGGAGTGTTTTCAACTATTAAAGGCTCTTGTTTTATCGGATCAGGAACCAGAGACTTCAATACCTGGTCAACTCAAACACAGGTACAAAAGAATAAACTAAATTGACAAAGGGAAGGCCGTGAAAATAGTATCATGAAAGCACAATAACATCTTATTTCTCAACTGAGAAAGTAATCGTATCATGACATCTGACATGATTACAACAACCATATAAGCTGTTTGTCTATAGCTTTGTTTGAAGGATGTAGTTTTAGCACTAAAGTATCTTTTATAATATAAAAGTTTGTCAATATGTCAGAGAAAATATCATATATACCTCTTCATCATGTGAAACATCCAACTCCATGGTATTCTGATTTTTTCTTTCATTCAAGGGAAATGGATCCTTCAAGATTTCAATTTTTGAGAATTGAAAATCGCCAACGCCAGAAACGTGGACCTAATTTAAAGAAAAATAAATAAATAAAATAGGCAATGATAGAGAGTAGAATGGCTTGATGAGAACAGAATAGCTTGATTACCAGCTGATTTACAGAAAGTTTGCGAGCACGCAAGTAACCAGAGAGAAGTAGAGTGCAATTTCCTGAGCTTTCATCATCCACCACCATCCCAACCTATATGCACCATTCAAAGTTACAAAAATAAATTCTCTAGAAACCTTTTTCACATTAACAGAATAGATGTTCTGAATATAAGCATAAAGCAAACACCTTCTGAGCCACAACATATGGCCGTTGACTTCGCCAGTGAGGTACAGTAAGCCTTTGTGCCTTGAATAACCACATAAACTGCAAACATTCCCAGAAATATGGATTTTCAACTAATTCAGGACATCAAAACTATTGAAAACAACTTAGTAAGTTAATATAAGAAATCAGTCACGGAAATTTACCTTATGCAACTCATCTCTGGTATCTGCTGGATAAAACTTACAATCCTCAGGGAATTCAGAAGCAATTTGAGAGGCACACATCTTTTTCATCTCATTTTTCTTTTTCAAATCACTGGGTAAATCCTGCAATCATGCAAAACGACCATGAGAAGCAAGAACATACACGGATCAACACAGTGGTACTTGGTAGACCAATTGATCTAAGCACAGAAAGACACTGACTTCCGAAAGAATCTATGAAGTTAGATTTATTCTCTTCCCATGGAGAGCTTGCAGATGCAACAAAAGCCATCAAATCAGCAACCTATTACCAGTAAAAAAAAACACAGTAAGCACCTATGACAAACTCTGGTCACAGAAAGAACCAACAAATGCAGACAATAAATCACATGCCTTGGCCATTTCCATACATGTCAAAAGATCCCCATGAGGCGCCTTTAACACCTGTGATATTTTTTTTATTCACAGCATTGATCCCACAAGGATTAGACTTCAGCAGTGGATGTATATACATATAAACCAATCTTAGTATACCAAAGACTAACAGAAATGGAATACACATACAGTTGCTCTTAGCTTATACTCGGAAGATGCAACCGTTGAAGAATCAATACCAGAACCATCAGAAGCTAGTAACTTTAAGACATCTTCACCAAGTGAATTCAATTCAACAGAAGCCGAGAGGGGAAACAAGACCTATCATCATTAGAAACACATAAACATAAGGTTGATTCCCCCAACAAAACACACATAAAAGTACCCAGCAATAGAAATGTAAACACTCACGATAACACGAGGAGCACTGTTTAATCCTCCTGATGCTCTCTTCTCCTTCAAAACAGCAGCCCTTTTCTGCTCTCGAAGCATCTTCCCACGCTGAACACGAGCAGCTCTAGCACCTTTAACATGGCTACTATCCGATTTCCCAATCCTGCCGCCATCTGATTCCATAAAAACGGATCAATTTTGGGAGAGTTTTTTCAGTATCTGTAGATTAAAAGAGACGGAAACGTTGAGGATAACTTGGGGTGAGGTTTTGTGGAGGTTGCGAGAAGATTTAGAGTAGAATTTAGTCTTGTGAGGTTTGTTAACTTGAACTCGAGAGTATACCATGGCTTCTTAGAGACAGTTGCTGGATATGGAAGCTCTGTAATCGGAATCGTGGGTTGTGATAAAATTCGATTCGACGGTTATGTTTTAAAAATCGGAGTTTTTAATAAACCCTAATGCTAAATGAAGAAGACGATCTCGTGTCATTATTTGTGCACGTGTGGGAATTATATAAATGGGCCTTTATTAACTTAGCCCATTAAGCTTTACCCATCTTATAGTTTTTTTTTTTTTTTTGCTGGCTATTGTTTTAATTTTTAACGAGACCGTCCGTCCGGCTCCTCCCTCCTCCGTCTTCACTCTTCACGCTCTCTCATCAAATTCAATACACAAAAAAAAAAAAAAAGCGGCGCTTCTGCATTTCAAATCCTGAATTCATCTCTCGCTTCATTGACAACGGAACCCTAATTTTACGACGCAAACATGATTTTGAGAACTCCGCCGCCGAAAAGGCTCAAGTCCGACGCTGGAGGCAGCCCTATCTCCGCCAACGCCTCTGGTTCCGGCAATCAGCTAGTTATCTACGAAGATTCTCCTCTTCCTGCTCCTGCTCCGCTGCAAACTTCTAATGATCAGTCCGATCAACACCTTTGCACCTACCAATGTCGCCAAATGGTTATTTATTTTACTCGTATCTCTTTAAGCCTCTAACGAAGATTAGCGAATCTGAGATTTTTTTGTTTATTTTCCCCGACTTGTTTTAGGTTAAAGCTGATGTTTTAGATGCATTTAGCAAAGCGGAGAAGCAAGTTCAGGAATATCAGACTCAATTACAGACTCTAAATGCCAACTTCAGCGAAGCAGGTGAGAGGGTCTTGATTCTGAATGTTTTAGTGAGTCTTTCTCGTTTTTGCTTTTGCTGCTATTGGGAAAA
>NC_025695.1:38465470-38472684 GCF_000633955.1 Camelina sativa
AGCAAGAACATACACGGATCAACACAGTGGTACTTGGTAGACCAATTGATCTAAGCACAGAAAGACACTGACTTCCGAATGAATCTATGAAGTTAGATTTATTCTCTTCCCATGGAGAGCTTGCAGATGCAACAAAAGCCATCAAATCAGCAACCTATTACCAGTAAAAAAAAACACAGTAAGCACCTATGACAAACTCTGGTCACAGAAAGAACCAACAAATGCAGACAATAAATCACATGCCTTGGCCATTTCCATACATGTCAAAAGATCCCCATGAGGCGCCTTTAACACCTGTGATATTTTTTTTATTCACAGCATTGATCCCACAAGGATTAGACTTCAGCAGTGGATGTATATACATATAAACCAATCTTAGTATACCAAAGACTAACAGAAATGGAATACACATACAGTTGCTCTTAGCTTATACTCGGAAGATGCAACCGTTGAAGAATCAATACCAGAACCATCAGAAGCTAGTAACTTTAAGACATCTTCACCAAGTGAATTCAATTCAACAGAAGCCGAGAGGGGAAACAAGACCTATCATCATTAGAAACACATAAACATAAGGTTGATTCCCCCAACAAAACACACATAAAAGTACCCAGCAATAGAAATGTAAACACTCACGATAACACGAGGAGCACTGTTTAATCCTCCTGATGCTCTCTTCTCCTTCAAAACAGCAGCCCTTTTCTGCTCTCGAAGCATCTTCCCACGCTGAACACGAGCAGCTCTAGCACCTTTAACATGGCTACTATCCGATTTCCCAATCCTGCCGCCATCTGATTCCATAAAAACGGATCAATTTTGGGAGAGTTTTTTCAGTATCTGTAGATTAAAAGAGACGGAAACGTTGAGGATAACTTGGGGTGAGGTTTTGTGGAGGTTGCGAGAAGATTTAGAGTAGAATTTAGTCTTGTGAGGTTTGTTAACTTGAACTCGAGAGTATACCATGGCTTCTTAGAGACAGTTGCTGGATATGGAAGCTCTGTAATCGGAATCGTGGGTTGTGATAAAATTCGATTCGACGGTTATGTTTTAAAAATCGGAGTTTTTAATAAACCCTAATGCTAAATGAAGAAGACGATCTCGTGTCATTATTTGTGCACGTGTGGGAATTATATAAATGGGCCTTTATTAACTTAGCCCATTAAGCTTTACCCATCTTATAGTTTTTTTTTTTTTTTTGCTGGCTATTGTTTTAATTTTTAACGAGACCGTCCGTCCGGCTCCTCCCTCCTCCGTCTTCACTCTTCACGCTCTCTCATCAAATTCAATACACAAAAAAAAAAAAAAAGCGGCGCTTCTGCATTTCAAATCCTGAATTCATCTCTCGCTTCATTGACAACGGAACCCTAATTTTACGACGCAAACATGATTTTGAGAACTCCGCCGCCGAAAAGGCTCAAGTCCGACGCTGGAGGCAGCCCTATCTCCGCCAACGCCTCTGGTTCCGGCAATCAGCTAGTTATCTACGAAGATTCTCCTCTTCCTGCTCCTGCTCCGCTGCAAACTTCTAATGATCAGTCCGATCAACACCTTTGCACCTACCAATGTCGCCAAATGGTTATTTATTTTACTCGTATCTCTTTAAGCCTCTAACGAAGATTAGCGAATCTGAGATTTTTTTGTTTATTTTCCCCGACTTGTTTTAGGTTAAAGCTGATGTTTTAGATGCATTTAGCAAAGCGGAGAAGCAAGTTCAGGAATATCAGACTCAATTACAGACTCTAAATGCCAACTTCAGCGAAGCAGGTGAGAGGGTCTTGATTCTGAATGTTTTAGTGAGTCTTTCTCGTTTTTGCTTTTGCTGCTATTGGGAAAAGATTTTGCTAACGAATTTGATTTTGTTGTTCTACTACAACAGATGCGGAGAGAAAGCAATTACGAGATCATTTCTTATACTCAAAGCAAGAACTGGCTGCTGCTAAAGGGCGTGAAAAGATGCTTCAAGAGCAGCTCCTTACGGAGATCAACAATTCCCAAGAGCGGTATACCAAAGAACTTCAATCTTGCCATGAACTGGAGGTTGATTTGTTTACTATGGGCTAATTCTGTTTACCTTCCTTCAAAGAAATTTGTCATTGGTATTAATATCATTATCGTTTTCCTCTTTTGACTTGACATCAGGTAAAACTTCAAAATGAAATGAACCTTCGAAAGAAAGCAGAGTCTTCTGCTGCAACAGCTGAAGAAAAAGCTAAACTTTTGGAGGATAAACTAACTCAGCTATCTGGAAGTGTTGACAGGGAGAAAAAACGTCTCAACAATGATATTGCCCAATTGGGTAAAGAAGCAAAGCTTTCTGTCTCTAGGATTGGTGCAGATGTAAGTACTAATTGTGAAACTTTTTATCTTGACTCAGGTTTTGGTTTTGGCTTCTCACGTAATCACCGTATTTTATGTTTTCCTTTGTTTTTAGCTTGAAAGGATGCAATATCGGGCACAAAACGCAGAGACGGAATCAAATCTTTTAAGATCACAGCTAGAGCATCTTAAACTCAAATTTGACGAAGTAAGCTATATTTGACTTGCATCTTAGAAATAATAACGCTAAACATAAGTTATCATTTGTTTTGGGAATTGATTTGCCGTCTCATTTGATTCTTATTTTGCAGTGTTTGCAAGAAAAGACTGAAGTATACAAGAAGCTGTCGTCATTCACTTCACAGACAGCATCCTCTTCAGATAACAGTGTATTAATTAAACATCTTCAGGAGGAAGTTAAACGCTATGTAAGTTTTACCAGTTCTTAGTATACCCGAGTAATGAATTTACAAAGTTGTTCCAGCATAAGATGGATCGGTTATTGAAAATGAGTATGAAAGTGGTCAGAACATTGATTGTATCCTTCTGTTTTATTCATCAATAGAAGCTGTACGCGTTCTTGATTACCATGACTAATCCTACGCTTTAGTACATTACATAACCCAGAATCCGGATACCTCCACAATGAATTCTATTTTTCTGTTGCTTACTCTGATAAGCAGCAAACCATGCTGAGAAAATATGCAAATTTCTAAACACTCAAATTTACTTGTAGTCGTTTTTAAAAATTGGCCTTCTTATTTACTCGGGCCATCTAAGACAAGTCCTAGGTAAAAGAGTTTACTTTTCAAGCAATTTGAGGTACTGAAGTAAGATGTTCTATTCATGTAATAGTTATGCACTCACATATTTTTCATCTTTTGAAGACATGTACCATTTATAGATTTTATTTCCACTTCTATACTTTCCATGTAATGTCTATTTAGTTTTTGTTTTTCTTGTCGATTTTGATTCTTGATAATTTATCAGGAAGCTGAAGTGCAAGAAGCTAGAAAGTTAAAATCACGGCATGTAGATGCTGAGTTGTTGAAAGTGAAATTGCTAGAAGAAAATAGCCGTAGGGAGAGGGCAGAGTCAGAGTTATCAAAATTTTATGAATTGCAGCAAAGCATGGAGAAGTTGAACAATGAATTGTCCTCTTGGAAGTCGTTGCTAAATGAAATTCCTGGTGTATCCTGTCCTGATGACATAGTTATGAAATTCTCGACTCTACAGAAGTAAGTACAGATTTTATCTTTTCACTAGAGTCTTCTTCTGATATTGTCTCGAATAATTATGCTTTCCATGAAAAAGTCTATGCAGAAGACTGAGGTGGTTGTTATGGGGGACATTTTCCTGACTTTTCCTAGGTGAACTAGATAGTATTTATCATAGACATTTGCAACACCACTTTTTCCAGATGTAGCTTTATAATTACTGATATTCTAGCTTGCGAGTCTAGCAGGTAAAGTTTGGGCCTGCTAGCATCTAGAGTACTGATTTCTAGTTTAAAGCACTCTCAGTTAACAACATGTATCTATGTTACTTCCTAGTGATTTGTGTTTCTGTCCTTGAAGTGAGGTGGTTCAAAGCTCTTTGAAGATTGGGGAAGCAAGTACACGTTTTAAACAACTGGAGGTGGCTCTGGAGGCTACACAACTTGGCAGACAGAATGCTGAAACTGAGGCTGCATTAGCGAAAGAGAAATCTGAGGCTCTCAAAACAGATGTGAAGAGGATTGAAGTAATGGTAAGATTGAAAACTGTTCCTTGTGCTGTGTAAGGGGTCAAAAGTGCATTTTTATATCTTGCTGGCCTCTATTTAGGCCTCTTAAAGTTGAGTTTTGATTCTCAAAGAATAAAGGATAACATTTTTAATTGGTGGCACTCAAATGTTCATCATCTTATATTCAATATTCTTTTTTATTGATTGTTTACTTGGTTTCTCCAGGTATCACTGTCTTTGCTTGGATATATACTAACTCAGCTCTGTAATTTCATGTTGATTGTTGAGCTGTGCATTCATAAGTAGCTGATATAAGCAATGGAGTTACTAGTTAGAGACGATATTCCTAGGATAATATCCCAAGTATTTTTAGATGTTCACGTTGGGGAAATTCTCTTGCAAAGAAGATAACTTATTTAGTTATCAATTAGTACATATTTAGTTTCTCTACAAAATGTGGGGAAAGGCTGTCTGTTCCTTATGAGTGTATTCAATTGTTAGATTTGGTGCAATTGCCTCATAGCGAACCATGAGTCTATCACAAATCTATGATGAGCTGATTTATTGAAAATATAATGTCCTTTCAGGATAGTGTTAACGTGTGTAGTCTACTGTTAGAATTTGTAGCAAACGTCTTTTTTTCTATACCATGAAACTATCACAATGCAAGGGGATCACATTGCTAGTGACTCACTGTAGATAACTTATATTTTCTATCCTTTTGTTGCACTATTACTAACAGATTTTTAATTTTATAATAAAGCTCTCTTTGGTCACGGTGGAGAAAGAACAGTTGAAAGCTGTTGTTAATGAATTAAGGAAGTCAACCAGTGAAGGATCTGTGCCTGGAGCTGGGGCCACAGATGGAACCCTTATTCAGGTTCTGGAATAACAGTGTTCTTGTTTTAAAGAATTTACTTCTTTTCTGTTGGAAGCGTAAGGCTTACTTAGTTTGCTTATATTTACAGGAGTTGGAATCTTCTCTTGCAAAGAAGGAGAACTATCTTAAGGATTTGGAGAATGATCTAAGTCAACTGAAGGATGTCAATAATCGCCTACGTAGTGAAATAGAACTTCTAAATGAGAAACTAGTCGATGAAGCAAGGAGGAATAAGTCGCTGGAAAGGGACAGTGATCGTCTTCTTTCCGAGATCTCTTTACTGGAGTCAAAGGTACAGACGTCAGATATGTGTGCTTGCAAAAGAAGATTGCCAAAGAAAAAAATTGCTTATGGAACTTTTACCTACCATGGTCGAAATGAATTTATGAGCTTTTAAGGGTGAATGGTGACTTTAGTGTCCTGCATCTTATGTTGACTTAGGTATCATGACATGTTTTATATTGTAAAAGCAACAGATGTACTATTTAGGACCCTTAACTTCTACCCAAGAGTTTGGTTGGAATAGTAACATCTTNCTCTTCAGATAACAGTGTATTAATTAAACATCTTCAGGAGGAAGTTAAACGCTATGTAAGTTTTACCAGTTCTTAGTATACCCGAGTAATGAATTTACAAAGTTGTTCCAGCATAAGATGGATCGGTTATTGAAAATGAGTATGAAAGTGGTCAGAACATTGATTGTATCCTTCTGTTTTATTCATCAATAGAAGCTGTACGCGTTCTTGATTACCATGACTAATCCTACGCTTTAGTACATTACATAACCCAGAATCCGGATACCTCCACAATGAATTCTATTTTTCTGTTGCTTACTCTGATAAGCAGCAAACCATGCTGAGAAAATATGCAAATTTCTAAACACTCAAATTTACTTGTAGTCGTTTTTAAAAATTGGCCTTCTTATTTACTCGGGCCATCTAAGACAAGTCCTAGGTAAAAGAGTTTACTTTTCAAGCAATTTGAGGTACTGAAGTAAGATGTTCTATTCATGTAATAGTTATGCACTCACATATTTTTCATCTTTTGAAGACATGTACCATTTATAGATTTTATTTCCACTTCTATACTTTCCATGTAATGTCTATTTAGTTTTTGTTTTTCTTGTCGATTTTGATTCTTGATAATTTATCAGGAAGCTNATTTTTGATACTGGGGTTGCCACACGTCTACCATTTAATTTCACACTCACCATATAACTCAATACAAGCTGGAGAAGCGTCCTTAATTTATCTGGGAAACTAGTCTGCATCATAATTTGTGCCTTTGTGGTTCTTGAGATATAATAGGGAGGCCNTAGAAGAAAATAGCCGTAGGGAGAGGGCAGAGTCAGAGTTATCAAAATTTTATGAATTGCAGCAAAGCATGGAGAAGTTGAACAATGAATTGTCCTCTTGGAAGTCGTTGCTAAATGAAATTCCTGGTGTATCCTGTCCTGATGACATAGTTATGAAATTCTCGACTCTACAGAAGTAAGTACAGATTTTATCTTTTCACTAGAGTCTTCTTCTGATATTGTCTCGAATAATTATGCTTTCCATGAAAAAGTCTATGCAGAAGACTGAGGTGGTTGTTATGGGGGACATTTTCCTGACTTTTCCTAGGTGAACTAGATAGTATTTATCATAGACATTTGCAACACCACTTTTTCCAGATGTAGCTTTATAATTACTGATATTCTAGCTTGCGAGTCTAGCAGGTAAAGTTTGGGCCTGCTAGCATCTAGAGTACTGATTTCTAGTTTAAAGCACTCTCAGTTAACAACATGTATCTATGTTACTTCCTAGTGATTTGTGTTTCTGTCCTTGAAGTGAGGTGGTTCAAAGCTCTTTGAAGATTGGGGAAGCAAGTACACGTTTTAAACAACTGGAGGTGGCTCTGGAGGCTACACAACTTGGCAGACAGAATGCTGAAACTGAGGCTGCATTAGCGAAAGAGAAATCTGAGGCTCTCAAAACAGATGTGAAGAGGATTGAAGTAATGGTAAGATTGAAAACTGTTCCTTGTGCTGTGTAAGGGGTCAAAAGTGCATTTTTATATCTTGCTGGCCTCTATTTAGGCCTCTTAAAGTTGAGTTTTGATTCTCAAAGAATAAAGGATAACATTTTTAATTGGTGGCACTCAAATGTTCATCATCTTATATTCAATATTCTTTTTTATTGATTGTTTACTTGGTTTCTCCAGGTATCACTGTCTTTGCTTGGATATATACTAACTCAGCTCTGTAATTTCATGTTGATTGTTGAGCTGTGCATTCATAAGTAGCTGATATAAG
>NC_025695.1:38473864-38497663 GCF_000633955.1 Camelina sativa
CATCTATTTTGTTTCCTTTTTATTTGGCAGCTGGGTCATGGTGATTATTCTGCTGCAAATACAAGGGTTTTGCGCATGGTGAATACTCTTGGTGTTGAAAATGAGGCAAAACAAACAATAGAGGCTTTACAGGCTGAGTTGCAGAAGGCAAAAGAAAGACTTCAAGCTGTTGAAGAATTGAAGAACCAGTCTGGTAAATTTCTAATTGTCAACCTTTTCCTATTTTTGATACTGGGGTTGCCACACGTCTACCATTTAATTTCATACTCACCATATAACTCAATACAAGCTGGAGAAGCGTCCTTAATTTCTCTTGGAAACTAGTCTGCATCAGAATTTGTGGTTCTTGAGATATAATAGGGAGGCCAAAAAATCTTGCTGTTGGCCTGACTCAGGAAAGCTAGAGAAGAAACATTTTAGTATTTCAAAATTGTTATTCTAATTACATCGTAAGCTTTTCTGACAATATATTTCCATAAATATTCAGGAGATGCTGGGAAGCTAGTTGACTCTCATATAACTGGAAAGATTGCTCAACTAAAAGAGCAAATTGCTACGCTTGAAAAACGTGAAGAGAGGTAANTGTTATGGGGGACATTTTCCTGACTTTTCCTAGGTGAACTAGATAGTATTTATCATAGACATTTGCAACACCACTTTTTCCAGATGTAGCTTTATAATTACTGATATTCTAGCTTGCGAGTCTAGCAGGTAAAGTTTGGGCCTGCTAGCATCTAGAGTACTGATTTCTAGTTTAAAGCACTCTCAGTTAACAACATGTATCTATGTTACTTCCTAGTGATTTGTGTTTCTGTCCTTGAAGTGAGGTGGTTCAAAGCTCTTTGAAGATTGGGGAAGCAAGTACACGTTTTAAACAACTGGAGGTGGCTCTGGAGGCTACACAACTTGGCAGACAGAATGCTGAAACTGAGGCTGCATTAGCGAAAGAGAAATCTGAGGCTCTCAAAACAGATGTGAAGAGGATTGAAGTAATGGTAAGATTGAAAACTGTTCCTTGTGCTGTGTAAGGGGTCAAAAGTGCATTTTTATATCTTGCTGGCCTCTATTTAGGCCTCTTAAAGTTGAGTTTTGATTCTCAAAGAATAAAGGATAACATTTTTAATTGGTGGCACTCAAATGTTCATCATCTTATATTCAATATTCTTTTTTATTGATTGTTTACTTGGTTTCTCCAGGTATCACTGTCTTTGCTTGGATATATACTAACTCAGCTCTGTAATTTCATGTTGATTGTTGAGCTGTGCATTCATAAGTAGCTGATATAAGCAATGGAGTTACTAGTTAGAGACGATATTCCTAGGATAATATCCCAAGTATTTTTAGATGTTCACGTTGGGGAAATTCTCTTGCAAAGAAGATAACTTATTTAGTTATCAATTAGTACATATTTAGTTTCTCTACAAAATGTGGGGAAAGGCTGTCTGTTCCTTATGAGTGTATTCAATTGTTAGATTTGGTGCAATTGCCTCATAGCGAACCATGAGTCTATCACAAATCTATGATGAGCTGATTTATTGAAAATATAATGTCCTTTCAGGATAGTGTTAACGTGTGTAGTCTACTGTTAGAATTTGTAGCAAACGTCTTTTTTTCTATACCATGAAACTATCACAATGCAAGGGGATCACATTGCTAGTGACTCACTGTAGATAACTTATATTTTCTATCCTTTTGTTGCACTATTACTAACAGATTTTTAATTTTATAATAAAGCTCTCTTTGGTCACGGTGGAGAAAGAACAGTTGAAAGCTGTTGTTAATGAATTAAGGAAGTCAACCAGTGAAGGATCTGTGCCTGGAGCTGGGGCCACAGATGGAACCCTTATTCAGGTTCTGGAATAACAGTGTTCTTGTTTTAAAGAATTTACTTCTTTTCTGTTGGAAGCGTAAGGCTTACTTAGTTTGCTTATATTTACAGGAGTTGGAATCTTCTCTTGCAAAGAAGGAGAACTATCTTAAGGATTTGGAGAATGATCTAAGTCAACTGAAGGATGTCAATAATCGCCTACGTAGTGAAATAGAACTTCTAAATGAGAAACTAGTCGATGAAGCAAGGAGGAATAAGTCGCTGGAAAGGGACAGTGATCGTCTTCTTTCCGAGATCTCTTTACTGGAGTCAAAGGTACAGACGTCAGATATGTGTGCTTGCAAAAGAAGATTGCCAAAGAAAAAAATTGCTTATGGAACTTTTACCTACCATGGTCGAAATGAATTTATGAGCTTTTAAGGGTGAATGGTGACTTTAGTGTCCTGCATCTTATGTTGACTTAGGTATCATGACATGTTTTATATTGTAAAAGCAACAGATGTACTATTTAGGACCCTTAACTTCTACCCAAGAGTTTGGTTGGAATAGTAACATCTTTTTTGTTTCCTTTTTATTTGGCAGCTGGGTCATGGTGATTATTCTGCTGCAAATACAAGGGTTTTGCGCATGGTGAATACTCTTGGTGTTGAAAATGAGGCAAAACAAACAATAGAGGCTTTACAGGCTGAGTTGCAGAAGGCAAAAGAAAGACTTCAAGCTGTTGAAGAATTGAAGAACCAGTCTGGTAAATTTCTAATTGTCAACCTTTTCCTATTTTTGATACTGGGGTTGCCACACGTCTACCATTTAATTTCACACTCACCATATAACTCAATACAAGCTGGAGAAGCGTCCTTAATTTCTCTGGGAAACTAGTCTGCATCATAATTTGTGGTTCTTGAGATATAATAGGGAGGCCAAAAATCTTGCTGTTGGCCTGACTCAAGAAAGCTAGAGAAGAAACATTTTAGTATTTCAAAATTGTTATTCTAATTACATCGTAAGCTTTTCTGACAATATATTTCCATAAATATTCAGGAGATGCTGGGAAGCTAGTTGACTCTCATATAACTGGAAAGATTGCTCAACTAAAAGAGCAAATTGCTACGCTTGAAAAACGTGAAGAGAGGTAAGTTGTTGATTTTGATTTGTTTAACACTCTTTGCGGCTATGCCCTTGCTTTCTCATTCTGAACCATGTGCGTCTTTGTAACAGGTACAAAACTGTTTTCGCTGATAGAATTTCCGTGTTTAGAAGAGCTTGTTGTGAGCTTTTTGGATATAAGGTATGTCACTTGCTCATATCGTAGCACAGCACTTAAATGTCTTTCTTTGTCGAATTTCTTTTGTTAACTATCAAGTTCTAAAATGTAATGGACAATACTTTGTGATGAACTGGGGGTTATATGTTGCAAAAAGGCGTTCAGCTTTACTTNGAGAAATCTGAGGCTCTCAAAACAGATGTGAAGAGGATTGAAGTAATGGTAAGATTGAAAACTGTTCCTTGTGCTGTGTAAGGGGTCAAAAGTGCATTTTTATATCTTGCTGGCCTCTATTTAGGCCTCTTAAAGTTGAGTTTTGATTCTCAAAGAATAAAGGATAACATTTTTAATTGGTGGCACTCAAATGTTCATCATCTTATATTCAATATTCTTTTTTATTGATTGTTTACTTGGTTTCTCCAGGTATCACTGTCTTTGCTTGGATATATACTAACTCAGCTCTGTAATTTCATGTTGATTGTTGAGCTGTGCATTCATAAGTAGCTGATATAAGCAATGGAGTTACTAGTTAGAGACGATATTCCTAGGATAATATCCCAAGTATTTTTAGATGTTCACGTTGGGGAAATTCTCTTGCAAAGAAGATAACTTATTTAGTTATCAATTAGTACATATTTAGTTTCTCTACAAAATGTGGGGAAAGGCTGTCTGTTCCTTATGAGTGTATTCAATTGTTAGATTTGGTGCAATTGCCTCATAGCGAACCATGAGTCTATCACAAATCTATGATGAGCTGATTTATTGAAAATATAATGTCCTTTCAGGATAGTGTTAACGTGTGTAGTCTACTGTTAGAATTTGTAGCAAACGTCTTTTTTTCTATACCATGAAACTATCACAATGCAAGGGGATCACATTGCTAGTGACTCACTGTAGATAACTTATATTTTCTATCCTTTTGTTGCACTATTACTAACAGATTTTTAATTTTATAATAAAGCTCTCTTTGGTCACGGTGGAGAAAGAACAGTTGAAAGCTGTTGTTAATGAATTAAGGAAGTCAACCAGTGAAGGATCTGTGCCTGGAGCTGGGGCCACAGATGGAACCCTTATTCAGGTTCTGGAATAACAGTGTTCTTGTTTTAAAGAATTTACTTCTTTTCTGTTGGAAGCGTAAGGCTTACTTAGTTTGCTTATATTTACAGGAGTTGGAATCTTCTCTTGCAAAGAAGGAGAACTATCTTAAGGATTTGGAGAATGATCTAAGTCAACTGAAGGATGTCAATAATCGCCTACGTAGTGAAATAGAACTTCTAAATGAGAAACTAGTCGATGAAGCAAGGAGGAATAAGTCGCTGGAAAGGGACAGTGATCGTCTTCTTTCCGAGATCTCTTTACTGGAGTCAAAGGTACAGACGTCAGATATGTGTGCTTGCAAAAGAAGATTGCCAAAGAAAAAAATTGCTTATGGAACTTTTACCTACCATGGTCGAAATGAATTTATGAGCTTTTAAGGGTGAATGGTGACTTTAGTGTCCTGCATCTTATGTTGACTTAGGTATCATGACATGTTTTATATTGTAAAAGCAACAGATGTACTATTTAGGACCCTTAACTTCTACCCAAGAGTTTGGTTGGAATAGTAACATCTTTTTTGTTTCCTTTTTATTTGGCAGCTGGGTCATGGTGATTATTCTGCTGCAAATACAAGGGTTTTGCGCATGGTGAATACTCTTGGTGTTGAAAATGAGGCAAAACAAACAATAGAGGCTTTACAGGCTGAGTTGCAGAAGGCAAAAGAAAGACTTCAAGCTGTTGAAGAATTGAAGAACCAGTCTGGTAAATTTCTAATTGTCAACCTTTTCCTATTTTTGATACTGGGGTTGCCACACGTCTACCATTTAATTTCACACTCACCATATAACTCAATACAAGCTGGAGAAGCGTCCTTAATTTCTCTGGGAAACTAGTCTGCATCATAATTTGTGGTTCTTGAGATATAATAGGGAGGCCAAAAATCTTGCTGTTGGCCTGACTCAAGAAAGCTAGAGAAGAAACATTTTAGTATTTCAAAATTGTTATTCTAATTACATCGTAAGCTTTTCTGACAATATATTTCCATAAATATTCAGGAGATGCTGGGAAGCTAGTTGACTCTCATATAACTGGAAAGATTGCTCAACTAAAAGAGCAAATTGCTACGCTTGAAAAACGTGAAGAGAGGTAAGTTGTTGATTTTGATTTGTTTAACACTCTTTGCGGCTATGCCCTTGCTTTCTCATTCTGAACCATGTGCGTCTTTGTAACAGGTACAAAACTGTTTTCGCTGATAGAATTTCCGTGTTTAGAAGAGCTTGTTGTGAGCTTTTTGGATATAAGGTATGTCACTTGCTCATATCGTAGCACAGCACTTAAATGTCTTTCTTTGTCGAATTTCTTTTGTTAACTATCAAGTTCTAAAATGTAATGGACAATACTTTGTGATGAACTGGGGGTTATATGTTGCAAAAAGGCGTTCAGCTTTACTTTGTTTAGTTGCCTAACCTTCCATTATTTGTGTAGATAGATGACTATAAATTCTTGTTCATCTATAGTACTTGTAACCTTGTGAATTCCTTTTGAATACTCTGGCAGATTGTAATGGATGAACATCAGCGTCCCAATGGAATCCCAGTGACTCGGTTTACCCTCCAGTCTATATATGCTCAAAATGATGATGAAAAACTCGAGTTTGAATACGAGTCAGGAAACACCAGTATTCTAGTAAGTGTTTCTTGCAATATATAGAGCTTTGACATGTGNTACTTGGTTTCTCCAGGTATCACTGTCTTTGCTTGGATATATACTAACTCAGCTCTGTAATTTCATGTTGATTGTTGAGCTGTGCATTCATAAGTAGCTGATATAAGCAATGGAGTTACTAGTTAGAGACGATATTCNAGCGAAGCAGGTAAAGTGCAGACATATTTTTTTTTTCCTTGGTAACTACAGTATGTTCTTAGTTTAGTGTACAATCTCATTCTGTGTGTGTTACTTGCAGATAGAAATATTCATAAGGNTTCACGTTGGGGAAATTCTCTTGCAAAGAAGATAACTTATTTAGTTATCAATTAGTACATATTTAGTTTCTCTACAAAATGTGGGGAAAGGCTGTCTGTTCCTTATGAGTGTATTCAATTGTTAGATTTGGTGCAATTGCCTCATAGCGAACCATGAGTCTATCACAAATCTATGATGAGCTGATTTATTGAAAATATAATGTCCTTTCAGGATAGTGTTAACGTGTGTAGTCTACTGTTAGAATTTGTAGCAAACGTCTTTTTTTCTATACCATGAAACTATCACAATGCAAGGGGATCACATTGCTAGTGACTCACTGTAGATAACTTATATTTTCTATCCTTTTGTTGCACTATTACTAACAGATTTTTAATTTTATAATAAAGCTCTCTTTGGTCACGGTGGAGAAAGAACAGTTGAAAGCTGTTGTTAATGAATTAAGGAAGTCAACCAGTGAAGGATCTGTGCCTGGAGCTGGGGCCACAGATGGAACCCTTATTCAGGTTCTGGAATAACAGTGTTCTTGTTTTAAAGAATTTACTTCTTTTCTGTTGGAAGCGTAAGGCTTACTTAGTTTGCTTATATTTACAGGAGTTTGAATCTTCTCTTGCAAAGAAGGAGAACTATCTTAAGGATTTGGAGAATGATCTAAGTCAACTGAAGGATGTCAATAATCGCCTACGTAGTGAAATAGAACTTCTAAATGAGAAACTAGTCGATGAAGCAAGGAGGAATAAGTCGCTGGAAAGGGACAGTGATCGTCTTCGTTCCGAGATCTCTTTACTGGAGTCAAAGGTACAGACGTCAGATATGTGTGCTTGCAAAAGAAGATTGCCAAAGAAAAAAAATTGCTTATGGAACTTTTATCTACCATGGTCGAAATGAATTTATAAGCTTTTAAGGGTGAATGGTGACTTTAATGTCCTGCATCTTATGTTGACTTAGGTATCATGACATGTTTTATATTGTAAAAGCAACAGATGTACTATTTAGGACCCTTAACTTGTACCCAAGAGTTTGGTTGGAATATTAGCATCTATTTTGTTTCCTTTTTATTTGGCAGCTGGGTCATGGTGATTATTCTGCTGCAAATACAAGGGTTTTGCGCATGGTGAATACTCTTGGTGTTGAAAATGAGGCAAAACAAACAATAGAGGCTTTACAGGCTGAGTTGCAGAAGGCAAAAGAAAGACTTCAAGCTGTTGAAGAATTGAAGAACCAGTCTGGTAAATTTCTAATTGTCAACCTTTTCCTATTTTTGATACTGGGGTTGCCACACGTCTACCATTTAATTTCATACTCACCATATAACTCAATACAAGCTGGAGAAGCGTCCTTAATTTCTCTTGGAAACTAGTCTGCATCAGAATTTGTGGTTCTTGAGATATAATAGGGAGGCCAAAAAATCTTGCTGTTGGCCTGACTCAGGAAAGCTAGAGAAGAAACATTTTAGTATTTCAAAATTGTTATTCTAATTACATCGTAAGCTTTTCTGACAATATATTTCCATAAATATTCAGGAGATGCTGGGAAGCTAGTTGACTCTCATATAACTGGAAAGATTGCTCAACTAAAAGAGCAAATTGCTACGCTTGAAAAACGTGAAGAGAGGTATGTTGTTGATTTTGATTTGTTTAACACTCTTTGCGGCTATGCCCTTGCTTTCTCATTCTGAACCATGTGCGTCTTTGTAACAGGTACAAAACTGTTTTCGCTGATAGAATTTCCGTGTTTAGAAGAGCTTGTTGTGAGCTTTTTGGATATAAGGTATGTCACTTGCTCATATCGTAGCACAGCACTTAAATGTCTTTCTTTGTCGAATTTCTTTTGTTAACTATCAAGTTCTAAAATGTAATGGACAATACTTTGTGATGAACTGGGGGTTATATGTTGCAAAAAGGCGTTCAGCTTTACTTTGTTTAGTTGCCTAACCTTCCATTATTTGTGTAGATAGATGACTATAAATTCTTGTTCATCTATAGTACTTGTAACCTTGTGAATTCCTTTTGAATACTCTGGCAGATTGTAATGGATGAACATCAGCGTCCCAATGGAATCCCAGTGACTCGGTTTACCCTCCAGTCTATATATGCTCAAAATGATGATGAAAAACTCGAGTTTGAATACGAGTCAGGAAACACCAGTATTCTAGTAAGTGTTTCTTGCAATATATAGAGCTTTGACATGTGGCATTTGAAGCTGTTATCTCAGTTAATTAACTGATACTGATTTAATTCCTTCAGAACAATGGGTATGCCTCTCAGGGTGAGATAGCGAAGCAGGTAAAGTGCAGACATATTTTTTTTTTCCTTGGTAACTACAGTATGTTCTTAGTTTAGTGTACAATCTCATTCTGTGTGTGTTACTTGCAGATAGAAATATTCATAAGGAAGTTCAACTCGATTCCAGCTTTTACAGCCAATTTAACGATGGAATCATTCAACCGCCGCACACTATATTGAGAGCAGTGAATCCTTATTCCCAACCCGGTTTTTGTATATTTCTTAAGCCTGCTGAATAGAAAACATGAATATCAAAAGCCGCAGCTTAGAACTCAGAGTCAGCACAGGACATATCTTTTATCTATCTCTGGTTCGCTATGTCTGCGAGAATTGTGGTGTCATTAACTCTATTTTGGTATGAAAGTAACTGGTTTGGAATTTTGGATTTACATAAAAAGAACGTAAGAGTAGATCAGTGCTCCAGATGAATGCATTATACAGTATTTGCTCCCTTTCACTTTTGAGTTTAATGAAGTTAAGTTAAGTTAGGCTTTTATTGTTTAAGTGAAGATTAAGCGGAGAGATTTGTATGAAACCAAGAACTTAAAACACCAATAATACCGAGGACCTACTAATACAGAAGATTAGAGCAAAATTGATATGGGGTTATAACATAAATACATGTGGTTTACTTCTTTTTTATTTTTGTTTTGAATAAATATTTGGTTTCGACTTGAAAAAGAAAAAGAAAACAAAAAACTCGTATCAGCCAATTCACCTTCATGACACAATCATCCTTCCCCTGTTTTCCAATAATCAATCTCAACGAATAATTGAAATAAACTAATTGCCGAAGTGACATTTTGGTCATCTGGGCTTTAACTTATTGATAATTCACATATTATTACATCGTCGATCTTTAGAAAACTCTTAAGGGCTTGTTTCTCCATTCCTTGTATACCTGAAAAAAAAAAAACTAAAGTGCATTAGATTGATAAACAAATATAGGAACCAAATGCAGGCAACAACAAAGAGTCNGCTTGCAAAAGAAGATTGCCAAAGAAAAAAATTGCTTATGGAACTTTTACCTACCATGGTCGAAATGAATTTATGAGCTTTTAAGGGTGAATGGTGACNCGAAGACTAAAGGGCTAACCGTATTCACTTGAGGGGATCAATGTGAGGGTAGAGTCCCAGGACATGTTCCGGCATGAAATCATGCCTTGTCAGAATTCCAACAATAGGCGGTCTCTGCGATACAAAAACATTTTCGTTAGAACCATAAACAAGTCTAGCGAGAAAGAGGGTGAGATGAGAGAGAGAGAGAGACTGACCCCTGGTGTTTTGGGCACCACACACAAGTGGCGAAGGCCAAGTTGTCGGAAAAGAATAGCTGCTTTAGCTAGAGACAGAGTCTCAAGCACAGTGTAAGGAGATGTGTTGGTGATGGGATGGAGATCAACATACATCTCCATCTCCTCATCACTAAGATCCAAATCTTCAATCTTGAGCCCTTTACCTAATCCTGCTTTGCCAAAGTCACGGGCTTTGCAACTTCTCAGAATTTGGGAACCATAAGTTGTTCTCTGCTTCGAAAATCTCTTCCCTTGGAGAAGGACAAGGAGATGGGATCTCAAGGCAATCCCACATAACTCATAATCTTCTGTGAAAGGTGGCTCATCAATTACAGGGAAACCATTATGTCTTGTCATCTTTAACGCTTGCCATATTACCCCGACCTTTTCAACTCTAGAAAATGATATCAGAGATCCAGAAACTACGTCCTTTGCAACCAAATTGCGCATGTACGGTTCCGCATGGTCTTCCATGTATGGCAGTCCTTTCATTGTTACAATCTGGTCGTAGACACCTCTGTTGAAACAATCTGCAACCGTTTTTGAGATTAGGAGTACAAGCATCACCAGTGGCAGCATTAGGAGATTATTTGTAAGCTCAAGCAGTATGACACAGAGAGAGACCGTCATTCTCATCGTCCCTCCAAGGAAGGAAGCAGCTCCAAGCAGAGAAAACAGACCTACATCAAGCTGAGATAGTGGACCCAGTAGTCTACCAACTAGTCTTCCATAAGATGCTCCAGCAAGAATGACAGGAATGAAAAGTCCAGAGGGTATGGCTATGCCGTATGTTATGATGCCAAGGAAGTATACTGCAACAAAGAATATGGCAAGGGTGGATATATGGAATTCATTTTCAGATCTGGATGTGAAAAGATTGCGGATTGCATCATCATTGGTGTTGAGAAGTAGGGATGAAAGGTCATTGTAATGGTTTGGAGGACACTGGAAACTCTTATAGATGCTGGATCGACCTACACTTGGGCACTTTCCTTCCCCTATGCCAATAGGACATGGGGTACACTGTGTAAGCCATGGGAGACCAAATGCGCAACACGAGCTCAAAACAGAAACTGCCATAACAAGCATAATTTTAAATCTCGGACCTCTCCTGCAAGTTTATGGAAAGAACAAATAAAAATCAAAATCAAAATCAAAATAGGGAGTAGCCAAAAACTTCATCTGAAATTTGCTTTTGAACTTTCAGGCACGGCCTCGTAGCAATAGAGACAATAAATGATTTTATGAGAGAGTTAACTCGTTGAGAAGTGACATACTCGTTTATTAAGCTATATGTGCGGAGAACCTTGTCCACAAGGTAGTTATAAAGGCTTCCAAGCACACCGCCAACAACTCCAAGGAATACTACTGCTAGCAAATCTGGAGTGCTATATAGCACTGGCCCCGAGTTTACGTCAAACATGATGAGACCTCCTTTCCCAAACAGTCCACATCTTCCAGATCGACAGAGCTCAATCAAACTTCGTAACACCACTGCTACAACTGCAGTAGTGAAGAAAGTCCTCCAGAGAAGGGAATTTCTCCACCTAACAAGTTTAACAAAGTGAGACAAAAATTTCTTCCAAGTATGATATAGCAATATAGGCAAAATAGTCTACACTCTGTATCACCTAGAGTTTCTCACTTACTAACTGCCATCTGCATATAACAGTCATGTTGCATGACTTATGTTTTAAACTAGACAAACATGTGCACTTTATTAATACTTTTTCTGTATGGGGAGAAGCTTACTCTGTCCTACTTTTAAAATGTTCGTTTACTGCATTATAAAGAATTAGCTCTAATAACCTAATATATATAACTTCAGAGTCTTCCCACTACAGTATGACTTCATCTGCATAAGGTATCACTCCTAAAAATTATAAGTTAGATAGAAACAGAAAATCACCATGAAGCAGCTTCTTCAAGGGCGAAAAGCACTCCCCCAACTGGAGCACGGAAGGCAGCTGCAACACCAGCAGCAGCCCCGCAAGTGATCAGGTCTCTTCTGTCTCTATCGTTTTTAAAGAATCTGAGCCACTTCCAAGTCAGCCGGTACTTTCTGGAACCTCCTTGTCCAAGTAAATTAGCGATGCAAGCACCAGTATGCACCATAGGCCCTTCCTTTCCAACTACGAACCCGGCAGCAACTCCAAATATAGAGCCAAAGATCTGCCAATACGATATATTTCATATTAGAAAAAAAGATTACAGAGAATACGTCATAACATAATATTCTCCATCCACAAACAAGTGCTTCAATTCAAAATAAACAACAAAGATGCTTGGAAAGATGTTTTAGGATCCTACCTTAACAAAGAGGGTGCTCGGAGCTAATATTGAGTAAGCATCTATACCATTAAGATATGCTTTCACCTCAGGTATACCAGATCCTGCTGCTGCCGGAGCAATAAAAGCACAGAGTGAAGCAGCAGCAGTTGCCAAAATCAAGTTACAGCCAGCAAATGCAAAAAATGCCTGAAAGTATCTGCAGTTTTAGATTCGGCTGTCAAACATCATTCTGAGCCTCCAATTTCACATAGTAAATTAATCCAGGCATATATTGCTGTGACTATGATTCTTAATTCTCATAGCTGTATTAAGAAATTGAGATATAAAAACACAGCATCAACTGAATTCAAACAGGATAATAGATAAGGGTTAAACCATGCCTTAGAAGCAGAGATGAACAATGAAAGAGGTACACACTTACTTTTCCTTGAGCATGAGATTGCCGGTAAGCAAGAGCTTGAATCCAGCTATATTCTCAACAGCAAGGTTATTCAAAAAGCCAACAACCCCAGTGGCTAAACCAATAAGAAAAGCAAGCGCCCATTTGAGAAACGTATACTGAAGTATCTCAATCTTCTTCCTAGACCTCCAGTCTTGTTTGAAAAAATCATTCTCAAAGATCCTGCCAAACAAGCTTACAAGTCAACACCCTGATATATGGTAACATAAGCACAGCAGTAAGAGAGAGAGAGAGAGAGACAAAGAACAAAAAGAAAGAAAAAAAGTCAGTTCTGTCTGAAAATAAGATATCATCTTAAAAAGCCCCAAAAAAAGCATTGCACTTTCGTCAAAGTACTAAGACTATGTTATAGCCAGGTGAGCTTTGGCTCAGTGGCAATGATGACCACCGAGAAGCCAAAAGTTCCAAAAGCTTCAATATTTTTTTTATGACCATTGATGAAAAAATGATATAAAAAAGTACATGGGACCCAAAAACGTTACATAATCCAAAAAAAATCTTAGATCATTCCTTGATTCTTTTTTCTATTACTACCAAACAAATAGGACAAAGACACTGAAACTTCATAGACTCATAACATACAGAGCAAACACACAAATTTGAGATGATGTTTTATAATCTAATCGAAAACATTTATAAATATTAAAATCTAATTCCCANAAAAAAAAAAAAAAAAAAAAAAAAACTTTAAGCAGCTAACAAACCAAAAAAAAAAGTGAAAGAGTTCTGTCTGTGGAGGAGAAGAAAAAAAGAGAATAAAAGAAGGGAGAGAACACAGACTCGTAATCAAGGCTTTCGATAGGACAAGAGTTAGCTCCGACAATAGCGATCTGAGAAGTAGTGTTCTTTCGATTCCTAGCGAGAAGAGGCTGTCGAAACCCGACAGACCCATCATCGAGAATCCCAGATATCTTCCTCTCGAAACCATGACCTTCGACCTCTATATCATGATGGTCTTCGCTCCGATCACCATCCATCATCGATTTCTCCTCCTCCCAAGATCTTGTTTTCTTATTTTTTAGAAAAGAATACAACTTTTTTGATTCCCGATCAGACAGACACAAACTTTTGAGAGGAGCTAATTTAATTGGATTCAGGGCACGAGAATCCTGGAATCAAAGAACCTCTCGCGCTCAAGCAGATGTTAAAAAAAAAGTTTATTTTTTTTAATCTTTTTTTTTTCTGGGGGAGGTGGTAGAGTTATGATGATGAGATTGAGAGGGGTCAGGAGTTTTGTTTTTTTTTTTTAATATGCTTCTCTTAATTTAGGCAAATCAAAAACTCTCTTCCTTCGTAAAGGATTTTATAAGGCAAATTATATATATTTTTCTCTATATTAAAAAAAAATAATAAAAAAAAAGTCAATAATTTTCCGTTATGATATATTTTGATTTAAAAAAAAAACCAACGACTAATTCTAACAATGTGTGTGATATGATATCAAATTATTAATATCATATAATATTGCAAAGTTTTTTATTTTTTTTATTCTAACATAATTACAAAATAATATATCTTGAAATCTTACTTTCTCAGTTCTCAAATTTTAGTTTTAATCTTAATTTTGAGTTTCTAAAGTAAATTACCAATATTTTGAAAATCCTAATTTGCGTATATTCTTTTAGGTTAAATATATATATATATATATATATATATTTGTATAGTTAAGATTTTAAATAATTTTTTGGATATGATATGATGTGAATTATATCTATCTTTTGCTTCCCAATAAAAATCGGGATTTCCAACAAGCAAGCTACCTGGGACCGGTGTAGGCATTGTCCACTTACAAACCACTGTCTCTGTCTGTTTGTGAGATTCGTTTCAAGAGAAAGAAAAAAAAAACATTCATCAATGCTTCAGTACATTATATAGTTCTTTAGACGGTGGCCTGATCGACCACGAACAGTAAAATGATTGTGACTATGTGTAAATTGATTGATCCCCTTATCCTTGCTTCCGATGAAATCTGCATGTGTGTCATGTGTGATCCTTTTTCGCAATTTTTTTTTAATTTCTTATTGTTCTTCTAGACTAATAAGTGTATTACATTCCTTTAATCTTGACATGCTTCACCAATTTGCTACCGAACTAATATATTGTTGTAATGTAAATATGTAATAATAATACATGTTTCATGTGAAGGCAACATGTACACTAGGACTCTCATCTACCATGTTCCTTGCCCTTTTTAACTGTCTCTTAGAGAGACTCACTTGAAAAATGTGATGAGACCTTTCATATATATTGTCGAATTTTCTACAAACATGGAGATGGAGGCATGGAGCCAATGTGAACTGTTTCCATTACTGTTCCAAAGTTTTTTCTTAAAGACTGTGGGGTTGGTGTGAACTTCTTCCAAAAATGTTTAATCAACTTGATCTTTCCTTCTTTTTTTTTTTCTTTTTTTTTTGCGTGGTTGTTTCAATTACACTATTTAGGTGTTGACTGGTTCTCCCGCTACCTCCCGCAAACGCTGCGTTTGCAGGTGGTAGCGGTTGCTAGCGATTGGAACCAATCACACAAACCGCTCACAATCGCTCCTAATCACTCCCAATCGCTTCAAACCACTGAATTCCAAAAGCTGCTTCCCGCAAGCGTTTGCGGTTGCGGGCGATTGCGGTTGGATTTTTTGTTTTTGTTTTTTTTTTTGTAAAAAAAAACTTAAAAGAAATCAATGATATTGAAATTTTTTTTGGTTATATCTTCTATCTAACCATTTTACTCATTAAGGATGAGAGAAAATGAAGTACGGATACGATTGCAAATATTATAAAATAAACAATTAGAAGAACATAATATTCCAATTAACAATAACCCGAAAAACTTGATGTAAATTTAATGGCACATCACATATAAGTTCAAAAAAATCTAAATAAATATTATATTTCATCAAAAATTTAAGAAAATAAGATTATTTGTGAAAAATATTAAAACAAATCACCAGTGACTTTCTCAACTCTCACTTGACCATTCCTACCGATGCAACTACTGACCCACGATCTAAAAGAAAGGAGAAAAGATCTAAGATCTAAAGCATATGTTTTGTCATTTGTCAAATTACTTGATTGAATTTTTGGTGAAAAGTCAAATGCATAAAGGAATAAGTATTTCAATATGAAATTTATTTATTTTTGAATAATTATTTTAGTATTTTTTAAATAATTTTTATTTATATATCAAGTTTAATAAAAATTTTGGTGTTTTTAAACATTTATATATTATATATCACATTTATTATGTTCCAACCGCTATTACACCCGCTGGTCAACCAGTCGTAAACCTCCCGCAAATGAACCAATTTTAAACCGCTAAACCAGTCGTTCAAAACGCATAATAACGCTTGAAACCGCAATCGCCCGCTTCCACGATCTCCCGCAACCGCAACCGCAGCGTTTGAACCAGTCAGGCCCTTAATAGGCAGTTTGCGTCTAAGTGTCCCCCATTTCTTATAGTTGAGTAGGACACGGATCGCTGGATTTTTATGAAGCTCCGAAATCCAAACTAAGATCAATTCTACAAAAGAAAAAAAAAATTGAATTGTGTCAAATCTATGTGGGACATATATATAAAAAAAGTTGCCATATACTATATATATTGCCCAAAAATGACAAACCCAACCGATGTGAGACAATATTCTAATACACTCCCCTCACGCTCAGGACTGGACATCTGTAGCGTGAAGTTTGTGGGACTGGACATCCACGGATGGTCCACAATCGGAATTGGGCCTAGGCTCTAATACCATATTAGTAATGGGCCTAACTCACTTTCAAAAGCTAGCTCAAAAGAAGAGGGTTACCACATACTATATATATTGCCCAAGAACAATCCAACCAATGTGGGACAATATTCTAATAAACATGTTGTATTATGGTGATTTCGGATATAAGTGCAATAAAACCTGTATTTTTTAGGAACAAAGCTTTTATGGAATGTTTTTGAAACTAAAACGATCTTTGATCTTTGGGCCAATAGCTTTCAAGATGTTGATTTTCTTTTTGTTAGAAGAAATTGTAATACAGTGATCATGTCTTCGCGAAGTATGGTTGTATAGCGTCTGTTTTTTTACTCTGAATGTTTTTCACCGCCATTTTGGCTATCAAAACATTTAATTTGTATGATGACTTTTTTTAATTCGTCAATATAATTAATCACTAATTCGACGGAAAAAAACGATATTGGTTTGGATTCAAGTACACATGAGGCAGAATAAGTCAATAACAAGATCCCAAAAACATCAAACGTGGGAAAATATCCATAATGTTCCAAGAATTACGTCGGCAAACATGGTTGCAGATTGAAAGATCCATGCATGATTCGAAATTTCATGGTTGTTGCATTAATAACTTGGACTTCACTCTTTGATGTTTATCGTCAAAATAATTTTTTTTTTCTAAAAACTTTTTGATCATCAAAGAGTATTGGGTAGTAACCGATGCTTCACCTTCCAAAATAGACACTAATTAGAGATCAACTTCGCGAGGTACATCGTTTCCTCAATCAAATCGGAGTGCCATTCGGACCTTAAAGAGGAGCTAAGTTCGAACAACGGATGCTTAATTAAAATGGTCGAGAGCCAAGCCAAGCCATGTGTGAATGATTTTGAAAGTCTTGAGCTGATGAAAGGATGCTCACGTAGAAGGGAGGGTCAGAACATACAGTCTGTCATTTTTTGGAAGCCACGAAATAAAATTCACTTGATAAATACATTTTAAAATCAGAGGCGGCTAAAACATCCATATCTAAATGAACTATACGTCTATACTTGTTATTAGGGCTATACAATATTATTTAAAACTATTAGTTTTTCAAATGAAGTATACTAATTATTAGGACCATATCAATTAAAAAAATATAGTCTTCTACTTTATAAATAGTGTGAAGTCTTAAACAAAGGAAAAATGGGCTGAGGATATATATAGTTTAACAATTGATAGATAGAACACATATTAAAAATGTCAATAAGCAAGTTTAGTTAATACATATCGTACAGAAAAATCCAATTGTTAATCTACAATTGTTTTTCTATGCATAGGAGAAACGTGTACACCACCTGCAGTCTGCAGACACCTTTATACCGAGCATATAAGATATTAAGAGTGATGATTTTTTAAAGAGTTGAGCAGATTACACTATAATGAAGTTTATATAAGATGTAGTCCCTATATCAAATATATGTTAATCGAAGACGGTGGAAGCCGTGTTTAGATGATATATCATTATCCTAAATAAATTAGGAATGATTAATGATGGTTTATTCCATGAAAATTGGTCAAATGCCATAAAATAAGATACAATTCATAAACAAATAAAGTTTTCAAAACTATAAAAGATTATTACTCTACTTTTCAATGTGTATTTTTCGATTAAATATTTAAAATTAATTTGGATATGATTTTTAAAAAATTATTGGAACAGTTTCTACATATTGCAGTTGGAATACTTTGTAAGTAGAGAAAATTAGACTTCTAATAATTAACTTAATTAGAAGTACTTAAATATCGTTGTTATATTGAACCCATTTGTAAGTAGACAAAATTGTCCAAATGGGTGCTTTGTAAAAGTAAAAATTGAGGAATGCATGGGTACATTATGCATATTAAGTATCATAACTCTCAATTAAATAGTAAGAAGAAACAAATTATTCAATCACATTTATTTTAAAAAATAAGATATTTTGGTTGATAAAAGTTAGAAAAATTATTAAAAGTCTTTTATTCAATTTATTCTACTCACTAAGATGAATTAAAAAAACAAAGCATTCATTTGATAAAAAAATGATTATTAATAAAAACCGATGGTGATAGATCGTGGATAGTGGTGGCTTTGTAGACAAGGGATGATGTGGACGGTGGAAGGTAGGTTTGTGAACGGTGGAAGGTAGGTTTGTGAACGGTGGATGGTACATGGTTACATGGTGGGTGGTTAGATCAAGGATGATGGATGATGTGTTTGTGGACGGTGATGTTGTGGACCTATGATTGATTTTTTTTTTTGACAACAAATAAAAAATTAGCTCATGGGATCCAATCGGAAAAAGAGTCATTTACAAAAGTAATAACATGCAGTTGGGTACGAACTTGTTGCGCCAGGCGATCCGCAAGCACATTATTCTTCCTATAAATCAAGGAAGTTCGTATCCAACCGCATGTTATGATTGATTATAAACCCAATTTTTGTTCATTGATATTTCTTTAAATTTGTGCATTTAGTAAATTATGATTTTAAGCACACTAACATTCTCAATACAAGAAAAAAAATGCATTAAATCAGGCTTCAGACAAGTATGACATAAAAGTGTGGAATCTCATTTGAATAAAACTTATACATTCTGAGACAATGAATTGACTGTCGAGGAGTATATGCATTTGCGCCAAATTGTCAACGTTGCGGAGCGCATCCTATCAAATCAGGCTTCAGAAAATTTGGTGTTTAAAGTTTAGGGTTTAGTTTTGAAAATTTAATTTTAAAAAATAATGTTATCATCGAACTTGAAAACTGATGCTAAATATTGAAGCGAAAATAGAAAATTTCATAATACTATATTTGTTGCCTTTTAATTAATCTATGTGCACTTTCAATTAGTTTTGATACGGATATTTCTTAAAAATTTAGAATACTTTACGTATACGTAATAATTGTCATCTAAACCTTTTGTAGCTAGTAAAAGTCGCTATGCACATGTAACCGAGAAACACATGTATATATATATCCCTTAAATGCTAAGACTACCTTGTTGAGGCTGTTGTTGTGCTAAAAGCAGTTTAGGTTGAACTTTTCACAATAGAACAAGCAAATTGTTATAATCAAGGCCGTAATGTACTGAAACAATGAGTGCAAAATGAATCTAAGACATAATTCTCCGGCAAGTATAGTCGAACAAAGTCTGGAGTGTGCTTTTGGGAGATGCTTCATTAGGTAGATTCAGAAGCCTAGAAACCCGAGAGAAACCGATATCATGTTTCATTAAAGAGTTAGGCTCTGGTTCTTGTTCTGGTTCAAGACCAAGTTGTTGCTGTTCTTTACTTGTTTTTGTTAGTGCCCATTGCATAGCCCATATTGCAAGGGGACGCATGTAAGTCAGTGATCTATACTCATCATTCGTGTTCCAAGCTTCAGGCGTCTGAAACGAGTAACTGTGTATACACAGTATCAGTAACTAATAATGGATATGAGTCATATGACTCAGAGTGAGAATGATAGAGAGAGAGAGGGAGGGAGAGAGCAAGCTTACCCAAGTCCGCCTTCAGACCAAGCAGCTTCATAAACGCCACTTGCAGTCTGAAACGCCATATCAACTAGACCTTCTTGGATCATTGTAGCAGAAAGAGCATATGTAACACCGGACCATATCTCTCGTGATTGCATAGACGCTGTATCAACTTTCCCACTGGGATGCATACCGTTTACAGCCCCACGTTTCCCATCTTTAATCTTCATCACATTGAAGTTGTAAACTTTCTCCAAAGCTGTTCTTGCCTTGTCTTCATCTACAATAGGCAAAAGGCCTGATGCTCTCGCGTACCTGCGATTATATACATCATACCACATCAACTCTTACTTCTAACTAAAATGCATAACAGTTATACTTATTACTTCTTTAAGAAAGGGAGGAAACAAACCATTGACCAGCTAGTTGATCAGCTTGGATAGATGAGCTATACGGACTTCCACTATTGTCATAGTTAAAATATGAACCATTCCACAACTGTTTCTCATATACAACTTTTGCTTTCTGAAACTTTTTCCAGAAATAGTCCTGAGAGTTCTTGTCATCAACTACGCGTGCCAATGCTGATGCAGCTTGCAGTGCAGCCACCCAAAGTCCACCAGAGTATGCGCTTACACCAGACGCGGACCATGTATCGTAAGTCTGATCTGGAAATCCTTCGTTCTCAATCATTCCATCGCCATCTTTGTCAAACTGAGCCATATATGCCATTGCAACATACACTGAGGGCCAGACAGCTGTTGCAAACTTCTTGTCACCTGTAGCAACCATATCCCGGTACACTTGGAGGACGAACTTGGGGTTCAAATCTTTCCACCGATCTGTATTGTGAAGGTTATAACCATTGACTTCAAACCAAGGGTCATTGATGCCTAAGTCATGAGGANTAAGTCAGTGATCTATACTCATCATTCGTGTTCCAAGCTTCAGGCGTCTGAAACGAGTAACTGTGTATACACAGTATCAGTAACTAATAATGGATATGAGTCATATGACTCAGAGTGAGAATGATAGAGAGAGAGAGGGAGGGAGAGAGCAAGCTTACCCAAGTCCGCCTTCAGACCAAGCAGCTTCATAAACGCCACTTGCAGTCTGAAACGCCATATCAACTAGACCTTCTTGGATCATTGTAGCAGAAAGAGCATATGTAACACCGGACCATATCTCTCGTGATTGCATAGACGCTGTATCAACTTTCCCACTGGGATGCATACCGTTTACAGCCCCACGTTTCCCATCTTTAATCTTCATCACATTGAAGTTGTAAACTTTCTCCAAAGCTGTTCTTGCCTTGTCTTCATCTACAATAGGCAAAAGGCCTGATGCTCTCGCGTACCTGCGATTATATACATCATACCACATCAACTCTTACTTCTAACTAAAATGCATAACAGTTATACTTATTACTTCTTTAAGAAAGGGAGGAAACAAACCATTGACCAGCTAGTTGATCAGCTTGGATAGATGAGCTATACGGACTTCCACTATTGTCATAGTTAAAATATGAACCATTCCACAACTGTTTCTCATATACAACCTTTGCTTTCTGAAACTTTGACCAGAAATAGTCCTGAGAGTTCTTGTCATCAACTACGCGTGCCAATGCTGATGCAGCTTGCAGTGCAGCCACCCAAAGTCCACCAGAGTATGCGCTTACACCAGACGCGGACCATGTATCGTAAGTCTGATCTGGAAATCCTTCGTTCTCAATCATTCCATCGCCATCTTTGTCAAACTGAGCCATATATGCCATTGCAACATACACTGAGGGCCAGACAGCTGTTGCAAACTTCTTGTCACCTGTAGCAACCATATCCCGGTACACTTGGAGGACGAACTTGGGGTTCAAATCTTTCCACCGATCTGTATTGTGAAGGTTATAACCATTGACTTCAAACCAAGGGTCATTGATGCCTAAGTCATGAGGAACTGCACCAAGAACCTTCCTCTGAACCCATTGTCCCTCAGTAAGAGTTTTAACTTTAGTGGGATCGTGTAGCATCACCGCAGCAGCAAAGTCTCTCTGGATACTAAGTTCCAGTTTTGGAAACAGCATCACTAGTGCAAAAGATGAATAGAAATGAACATCATAGGTGTTCCACATACGATATTCAACCCCTTCTAGGTAAAGGAAGTGCCCAATGTTCTCTTCTCCTTCTTCCAGTAGTTTAGTGCCAAATGCAGAGTTTGATGCTGTTGATGCATGAAGTTCCTCAAGTGTAGATGACATTTTCTCAAGGACAGAGATAGCTGTATCATTCTGCCGCGGTACATCAGTAGTATCGTTCTTTAGACCGAGTTGGGACTTATCAAGTGAGAACTTCTTTTCTCTGACTCCTGCCAAGCTATGTACTGGGGATGATCCATCTGCAGAACAATATGGAAGGACTAACCATGAGAACACCGCGTCATAATGTCATGCTGTAAGTAAACTTTATCATATAAAAATCGTCCAAACGTACCTGTCCAAACAGTTCCTCCTGAATTAAGGTAATAAAGCTCGTTGAATAGAGTGATAGGGTACCTACAAACACCAAACACAGGTTTGTGATAACTTTATGAGCACTGATGTCTTATAGAAGCTGAAAAACAACCCTTACCATTCAGGCAGCCTTTTGTCTTCAAGTATTGGTCTTTGCCATGCTTCTATCCAGGACTCCCATTGACTATGTCCTGTTCCATACAATAATTGTCAGTGGAAGCTCATTCTTAGGTGAATCAAAGGAAATTATATTTTAAGAATGATTAGGTCTTCACCAAGAATAGCATCATATGCAATTTGTGCTGCAGCATCACCATGATTTCCGTAAAACTTTGAGTAACGCCTGAAAAGAGTTTGTTTTAGAAGGCTGACTTTAACCATCACTATTAAAAAATTCTGTAGCAACTCAGTCTTACCGAGAATATATTTTACCACTTGGAAACTGCACTTCAGGGCAGTCCCAAGCCAGAGAAAATGTGACAATGCGTGACTCTCCCGGTGGGACTGTTGCAGAGGCTGCTACTGCTGCCCCAATCGATGACCCGTGCTCCGACGGCATCGACACCTCAGAAGCCTCAAAGTTATCAAAAGAACCATTCTGCAACAAACACAGGAATATATATCAAATATCACGTTGACGAATGATACAATTATAGACAAGATGATAATGTTAGGTTCCTTGTAACATAAGGAAGAATATGCCAAACCTCTTTAATAACTTGCCACATATCTTTTGCTGTGATTCCATTCTGTTTTCCAGATACTATGAAAAATGGGCAGGTTGACACACTAACACCATCGGTGGACTGAGCCGAAATCGCATATGACAGTGATGGTAATCCGATTGCTGTTCTGTATCAGAAAACATCCAGCAACAAAGTTGAAACATTAAGAGTATGATACTTAACCACCAAAAACATTTTTATCATGTACTAAATTGGTGCTTTACGCAAAGAATATGGAAGAACTTACTTATGGTGTAAAAGCACACCCTGGACTCCATCATTCATCCTATTATGATCATCAACATCAAGTTAGTACAGAAAAAGTTGAAAATTTTGCAACGACGAAGTATGATGAGTGAAGAGTATTTATTTATACATTATCTTGGAGTTGTAGTGGCCACCTGAGAACTCTGAATCTCCTCCAACAGAATTCTGAACAAAAAAAAAATCTCATGAGGATTGTGAAAGGAATGGTAAAAACAAAAGCCAAACAATATGACAGCATTCAACAATGTTCTCACCGCCCAAGTGAAGAGCAATGTCGCATCCGCAGTAGTGTCTCCGAGATTATGAAGCTGATGAATATAATAGTCAAACTCATCAGTACTATGGTAAGCTCTACAGCATAAGAATCTCAAAAAGAAACACTAGACATACTGTGAAAGTGAAAACAGACACAGGAAAGCTGCTTTCTTTGTAGTTGTGAGGTATAAAAGGTGAAACTTGACGACATACAATCCTAAGCTCTGGATCAGGTTCACCTATAGACCATCAAATATTAATGTCTCAGGCTCATAACACAGACGGAACAATATTTCTTAGTGTGAAATTATGTATAGAATCATATTACCCTCATACATTGTCCAGGACCTTGGGTATAAAGCATGATAGGTAGACTTGTCTCCTTTCAGATTCCAGT
>NC_025695.1:38498561-38498936 GCF_000633955.1 Camelina sativa
GGGTATAAAGCATGATAGGTAGACTTGTCTCCTTTCAGATTCCAGTCCCAAGAACCAATTCCAGATTCTGACTCTTGTCTGTTCAAAATATATAAATGTCAATCATCTCAAAACAAAGAATATCCACCGCAAGCTAACAAGCAGCAGAGAGTGGTGTAGTACTTACTTGCCAAGCTTTGGGTTCTTAGGACATAACACGCTTGAGTAATTTTTTTTACCATTAGCACGTGAAACAAATGCCTGCATCAAACAGTTTGAAACATGGCTTAAAGTTCATCATCAGAAATATCCTAAAACCAGTTTCTTCCTGCAAAGTCTCTAACTTACTGAGAATTGATTTGCTAGAACTGGTTCATCTTCACATCTTGGAGGGAA
>NC_025695.1:38499320-38525119 GCF_000633955.1 Camelina sativa
AAGTCTCTAACTTACTGAGAACTGATTTGCTAGAACTGGTTCATCTTCACATCTTGGAGGGAATAGTTGCCATCTCTGGAATTCACCTTTAAAACTCCTTCCTATGCTTCCAGCACTGCATGTTAGACCTTATCAATATTTTTTCAGTATGAAAGGTTACAAATATAATCAGAGAGATAGAGTTCTCCAAATGACTATTAAACATACCAATGTGATGACGTAGAGTGGTAAAAAGGAACAAAAACATACCCAATACCTCCAAGTGGAACACCATGGGAAGACGTTACAGAGTGCTTAGAGAATGGATCTATGAAAGCCAACTGAAATTAAATAGAAATATTATTACAATATGGCTTATGTACACAAATCATTTTGTCTAAAACTCTTTGATAGAACTGAAAAAGTGAAATCTGTTTACCCTTCCTTTAGCAGCTTCTTCTCTGACAAGAAACCATAACCGAATGCCAACAGGAGCCTACCAGAAACAAAAAAAAAAGATAGTGTTGATGATGACAAGCTTATCAAACAGTCTGAAGAATTCTAATAACAGTTATATATTTGAAACGTTTTGTTTGCCAATAGGTAGGTTAGGTACCAGCTGAAAAATCTCTTTAGGAGTTAGATTGAATTCCCGAGGAGCCTTTACGTCACTATCTATCTTTCTTTGCCATGTCAAAGATGCAGGTACCGCCGGATCAACCTGATTTTGACAAAATATTTAAAACCAAGACCAACATTACTTGAAAGATGCCGGTAACAACTTAACTTAGCACAGATTAAAAGAACTGCACAAATTTAAGAGTATAAGTATTGTTTGATGCAGATTAAAGAACTCCAAAGTTGATGGATAGGAAACTATAACAAGAACCCAGAAGTTTAAGCTATCCAAGTCAGTCTCTGTAAGAAAGCAATGACAACACAGCCATGTAAAGCTTACTTTAGTATCAGAAGAGTTGAAAGATTTGACATCTTCACCACTATCCATGATCTTTACATCAGACATTGATCCTGAAAACACGACAGAAACACAAAATAGTTGTAACACATTCTAAATTCATGAAGACGAACTGGGAAAAATTAAGTGAATACCTCAAAACGAATTGCTCTGAATCGAACAAGTGGATAAAAAGAAGAAAAAAAAGTATGGGTAACAAGAATAAAAATCGTGAGAATTGGTTGTGGCAGAGACGGAACGATCAAGCCGAAGAAGATTGATAGATTGAAAAAACAAACTTTGTGAAAGTGAGATTGAAAAATCGGGACTTTGTCAATGGTTACAGTTGGTGACTCTTATTGAGAAAACATAGTTTTGTTGTTATATGGAAGATTTATTAATAAAAAAAATATCTCCTGAATAATTGGACTAATTTAATTGGATGGTCGCCACCACAAACAATTATTTAAGGTTAAAAATCTTATTTATGAATTTTGATCAAAACATCTCAACTATTTTTTTCCTGATTTAAAAAAACTTTACTTTTAAGCAATGTATTTCTAATTGCTGATTACAAAAAAAAAAGTATTTAATTTGCAATTATTAAATTAGGATAATGATTAACAGACAACGCATAATGAATGAATAGATGGAATCATGGAAATAAAAAGAAAGAAATAAAAACCGTGTGTGAAAATTGGAATGGTGTTGTTTAATTTAAGGACAACAAGTACCAAAAAAAGGAGTAAAAACAATGTCCGACACGTTAATTGCATCATCATGCTTCATATGTGGACCTATCGAGAGAACTTAGGTTCTGCACGATTGCATCGTACATTTGTTTTAATTAAGAAAAGAAGTAACGAAGTAATATAAAAAACACCCCAAGTCAGTTGTTAATGTGAAGAAAAACATTACCGACATGACTTGAATGAAATAGAGAGCATCACGAAACGAACTCTATCCCCCATTCGTGTTTTACACGGCTTCCCTGTCAGTCTCCGGTTCGACTTAACATGTCTTTTTTACCTCTTTTTTTTTTTTTCTTCTCTCTCTTCCACGACTTGAACTCATGAGGTGGATGGAGCTTAGCCCTCAAACCACATGTTGAGCTACAAGTTCATGCACAATGTGGTTTGACCTCTATTTTCAAGTTGTTAATTAGTAAAATATATATTTTTTTTTAAATGGGAGATTCTCATAAATAGTACAAAAAAATGTTTTTCTAAATTTAGCACAATATTTCTAAAACTCCAAAATAGCACTATATTGCAAAATCAATTTTTCAAAATTAAACTTTACATTCAAAATATTAAACTTTATCCCTCAAAAGTCATTAAATTTACTTTAAATGTGAAATTGAGAACTTAAACCTTAAAAAAAATTCAAAAAATTACTTTTAAATATTATAATGTCTTAAATAGTATTATTTTTGGAAGTTTATGAGTGTGTGCTATAATCTTCCATAAAACTTGTTTTAATGTTATTTTAGGGTATTTCTCTTTTTTTTAACAAAATGAAAAATTTGGGTTTCAATTTTCTTTTTAAAAAAAAAAAAAAATTCGTGACATTAATATGCTTGTTTGAAACCATATGGTAACACAATGACAATGTTAGTAAAAGTTAACACACTGTATATACATATTAACATTGTTTTCCCTTGTTAACCTTCTAATATTAATATGTGGAGATGAACACGAGACGATCAAGTTTTGGTAAGGAGAAGTCCAAGCTAAATATGCTTGACTTGTTATCTTGTATATATATAGGACCACAGAGAGGAACCTTTCATCCGGACAATAAAGCAACCAAGGTTATCTTGTATTAGTGAAGTAATTTGTTTGGAGATTGAGCTTGAGTCCTAGCATTTGGAACGGTTTCAATCAAGATCCAATAAACGCAATTTTATAAAAAGAAGGTTTGGGTTTGATAGAGGTTGATGAGAGAAGAACACCTTAGTGTTTAGGAAATAATATATTGACTCTCATAATCATAAGTTTTAGGTTACATAGAATTATATAGTACAATAGTTTCCTAAACTATAATGATTGTAAATATATAAATATCTAAATAATAAATACAGAATATATTGTTATTAATTTTGTGATCTTCTAGATCTCTTTATACGCTCCCTGAAGCTCAAGGTGTCATGAGTGAAGCGGAAGTGATAGCTTGAAATTGACCATATATGATGTTGTATTTGATTGGAGTTATGAAGCGTTGTGCTTAAACCATGTGGTTGACGGATCTACCGTAGTGTGCCAGAGTTAAATGACACATGAAAACTCTTTGGACAATACTTGTTTGTGAAGGTAGGGAAGCCTATAGCTTTGAAGACGTCTTTTGGACATCTTGAAGATGAGATCAACTTGGATCTGAAACGACACTTGTCGTGTAGAAGCAAATAGCTTAGAGGAAGTCGTGAACGACTTAGAAAACTTATGATCAACGTTGGATCAGGAACGACACAAGTCGTTGAGAAGCATATAGCTTAAAGAAGTAATGGTGACTTGACCATATCGACTAAGATGGCATGCAGAAAGATGCAAAAGGCACACATATGGAGGTGAGTCGAGAGGGGGCGGAGTTGTTTCGTGTTGGAGAAGCGGCAACGGAGCTTTTCTTCGTTGGAAGGCGGCTTGGCTGTGACTTGGCCGAATCTTGGAGAGATCATGTCACCATCAGCGTCTCCAGTGATGAAGATGGAAGATCTCGTGTTGGTGATATCATGAAGTAAGATAAGCGTGTCCCGTAGAAGACGAAATCGATGTTTTTTTTTTTTTTGTTTTTTTTTTTGAGAAAGTAGGGATAAAAAAAAACAAACAAATGGAGAAACTCAATAGCTTATAAAATGTATGGGTTAAGGAGTTTGATTGTTAGATCTAAACTCAAGCATAACCTGCTCTAATACCATGATAGAGGTTGATGAGAGAAGAACATCTTAGTGTTTAGGAAATAATATATTGACTCTTATAATCATAAGTTTTAGGTTACATAAAATTATATAGTACAATAGTTTCCTAAACTATAATGATCGTAAATATATAAATATCTAAATAATAAATATAGAATATATTGTTATTAATCTTGTGATCTTCTAGATCTCTCTATAGGGTTGGTGAGAGAGAGAGATTGAGAAAACAAATAAAGTAGCGAGCAAGTTAGTAAGAGAAAACCATTTAAGGTGTAAGCATTGGGTAGTTCTCTCAAGAAATATACAGAGAAAGGGTGTGTGAGAGCTACTCACTAGTCAGTATCTTTCTTTCGTTGTACAATATCTCTTATAAAAACTTGCTTAGTTTCTGGTTGATTTTGAGCTATGGTTTCGGCGAGATGTAGCTAATTAATGTCACACGCTAACATTGCTGGAAGTCGTAAAAGCCTCTAACGTCAATCTCTCTAACTAATTACTATCTCATATTAACGTCAAGCTTTTTTTTGTTAGTCTTTGGCTTAAGTACTGTCAAAATCAAAACATGTAACTTTCTGACATATGCAACGATTCAAATATGTTGGGCTCAGCCGTTTTCATAAAAGCCCACCCAAACACATTAAAATCGAAAGGACATATATACGCCACCGCCATCAACAATTTTCTCTAGAAGCTTCCACTTTTACATACATACTTACTCCTCTCCTCCTTCCTTCTTCTTCGGGCTTATCTTCTTCCTCCTCCACCTAACTCTCCTTCATTTCCTCCTTAGGGTTTCAACCTCATGGCTTCCTCCGCCGTACAATTTCACATCCTCGGCGGAATCGGATTCCCTACTTCTTCCTCCAACAAAATCCTCGATGGTAAAACCAATTCCTCCACTCCACGAAGCGTCTTCTTCGGAAACAGAACCACCCCTTTCTCTACTCCAAACTCCGCCTTCCTCCGTATGGGAAGAAGAAACGCCGGCGGAGCTTCCAGATACTCGGTTGGTCCAGTCCGTGTGGTTAACGAGAAAGTAGTCGGGATCGATTTAGGTACGACGAACTCAGCCGTAGCTGTCATGGAAGGAGGTAAACCAACGATTATCACTAACTCTGAAGGTCAGAGAACCACGCCTTCCGTTGTGGCTTACACTAAGAACAAAGATAGACTTGTTGGTCAGATTGCGAAGCGTCAGGCTGTTGTTAATCCGGAGAACACTTATTCATCTGTGAAGAGGTTTCTTGGTACGAAAATGAATGAGGTTGGTGATGAGGCTAAGCAGGTTTCGTATAGAGTTGTTAAAGATGATAATGGCAATGTTAAGCTTGATTGTCCTGCTACTGGTCAACAGTTCTCTCCTGAGGAGATCTCTGCTCAGGTTTGAACGATTTTTTAATTCATTTTCTTGTGAATTTAGAATTTGGGTGATTGAGTGGTTTACTTAGTACTGTTTTTGTGTGGTTGTAATTTAGGTTTTGAGGAAGCTTGTGGATGATGCTTCGAGGTTTTTGAATGATAAAGTAACTAAAGCTGTTATCACTGTGCCTGCTTACTTTAATGATTCACAAAGGACGGCTACTAAAGATGCTGGGCGTATTGCTGGATTGGAAGTTCTTCGTATTATCAATGAGCCTACTGCTGCTTCTTTGGCTTATGGGTTTGAGAAGAAAAACAATGAAACTATTCTAGTCTTTGATCTTGGTGGTGGGACTTTTGATGTCTCAGGTATTTTTTATGCTGAAAAGTACTACTTGGGTTTGGGTTTTGCTAAGTCCTTGGCTTTTATTGTCTATGTAGGTATTTGGAGAATTCTGATTAATTATGGGTTTTTGTTTTCTTTAATGTAGTCCTTGAGGTTGGTGACGGTGTTTTTGAAGTGCTTTCTACTTCTGGTGATACACATTTGGGAGGTGATGACTTTGACAAGGTGAGTCAAAACATAGATTTTTCTTGATACTAAAGGCAAGGAACCTTGATCTGTTCACTCACCTGGTAAATATGACTTTTTTTGCAATGCAGAGAGTTGTTGATTGGCTTGCTTCCACTTTCAAGAAAGATGAAGGCATAGATCTTACCGAAGACAAGCAAGCACTTCAGAGGTTAACTGAGGCAGCTGAAAAAGCTAAAATTGAGCTTTCCTCACTGACTCAGACTAACATGAGGTTCAATTTTCCTCTCAGATCTCATTTACCTGGTCCTTTTTGCTATGTGAGATATTAATTAATTGAAATTCTGTGTCCAGTTTGCCTTTTATCACTGCTACGGCTGATGGTCCTAAGCACATTGAAACCACTCTCACCCGAGCCAAATTTGAAGGATTGTGCTCCGACTTACTCGACAGGTGATTATAGCTTTTGTTTTCTGTGGCTAAGATCAGTAACCCGCCATGCAAACAAGATTGCTATGTAATTTACCATAAAGGCTTAAGTTCCTATTCTCTGCATTCAAACTTGTAGGGTAAGGAAACCGGTGGAGAATTCCCTGAGGGATGCGAAGCTCAGCTTCAACGATATTGATGAGGTGATTCTTGTTGGTGGATCCACACGTATTCCTGCTGTTCAAGAACTCGTAAGGAAACTGACAGGGAAAGAACCCAATGTGTCAGTCAATCCTGATGAAGTCGTAGCTTCAGGTGCTGCAGTTCAGGTGTGTTCATGTTGACATCTTATCTTCACCTTTGTAGTCATAATAATTACATTGTACCATCATTGTACTTCAATGAGCTATATCACTAAAAGGCTATCTGGTTTCTGATTTCAGGCTGGTGTTCTATCTGGAGATGTGAGGGACATTGTTCTTCTTGATGTGACGCCACTGTCGCTTGGTTTGGAAACTCTTGGTGGTGTCATGACCAAGATCATTCCAAGAAACACCACACTTCCAACTTCTAAATCAGAAGTCTTCTCAACTGCTGCAGATGGACAGACAAGTGTTGATATTAATGTGTTACAGGGTGAGAGAGAGTTCGTAAGAGATAACAAGTCTATTGGTAGCTTCCGTCTTGATGGTATCCCGCCTGCACCACGTGGAGTTCCACAAATCGAGGTCAAATTTGATATTGATGCCAATGGAATTCTATCTGTCAGTGCTTCCGACAAAGGCACAGGAAAGAAGCAGGACATCACCATTACTGGTGCTAGTACCTTGCCAAAGGATGAGGTCTGTATCAAAATTATATAAATGTTGCTTCACTTTTTTTTTTTTTTGATTTGTAGTGTTTTATCCTATTCATGTTTAAATGATTCATATTGGTTGTGGGGTGTTGTTGCAGGTAGACACAATGGTGCAAGAAGCAGAGAGGTTTGCCAAGGAAGACAAAGAAAAGAGAGATGCGATTGACACAAAGAACCAGGCTGATTCCATCGTGTACCAGACGGAGAAGCAGCTGAAAGAACTTGGAGAGAAAATTCCAGAACCAGTGAAAGAAAAGGTCGAGGCTAAGCTCCAAGAGTTGAAGGAGAAGATAGCAAGTGGATCAACCCAAGAAATCAAAGACACCATGGCAGCTCTTAACCAAGAAGTGATGCAGATTGGCCAGTCTCTGTACAACCAACCCCAATCAGGTGGTGCTGGTTCTCCTCCTGGAGGTGAAGCTTCCTCGGCATCTGACTCATCATCTTCAACCAAAGGTGGAGACAATGTTGATGATGTGATCGACGCTGACTTCACTGACAGCAACTAAATACACAATTCGGATTCATACGAGTATTATTCTTGGGGTTTGTCCATGATTGATTTTGTAGGAAGGATAATTTGATTTGTAGGCAGCAAATGAATGGTAAGAGTCAAATTTTGCCTTTTTAAACACATAAGTGAAGCAATATTCTGGAGCACAAATTGTCAAACCTCTCTTAGCCTTTCACAGAGTAGTTTAGACGTTCCTCTGCAGCTATCAAGCAGGCGCAGGTTAAGATACCAAATAATTTATATACACAGACGGTTGCGGTGTTATGCAGCATAGCACATCAGAGGCCAAGTCCGTGGTTCTTAGGACTTTGAGGGACGCTTCTTGTTCTGCCCCAGAACCTGCGATCTTCATTGCATCCACACCTGCCATTACCACCACCTGAGTTATGCGCGGTTGTGTATAAACTGGTTAAAACCATGACCCGTTGAGTCCCCCCAGCCTGTGCCACTAGGGAAGTCTAAAGGTGCTGGTGGTCGCTGCCTGTTAGGCGCCTGCAAGTATTCTTCGAAAAGATTGGTTGAATTATCAAAAATTTGTAACCCAAAGAGCAAAAAATAAAGTGGAATTAAAATGATATTAGATTATAAAACTTTTTTTTATGGTTTACGTGATAGGATAGGACTAATAAAATTACTACTTAATATGATATGCAAAATTCTGATAAAAATTCTATAAAAAATTTGAAACAGGGTGGTTATCTAAAACTGTTGCTCAAATCAAAGAAGGGATTTTCTCTGGAGTCTTAATCTGTGAAGAGGTTGATTAAGTGGATGAGTGTGTAGATGTGATATTGGGTTAAGTTGTTTCTGCTTTGTTTGATATACTTCTTGATTCTTAATCCATGATGAACTTGGTTAAGTAACGGGTGTTTAGATGTTCATTTGAGTTCTGGTTTTGATTCAGTTGTTTCTGTTTTTGTAGGATTTTTGTTCTAGATTGTTAAGATCGAAGATGTCGACTGAATCATCAAGGGAAGAGAATGTTTACATGGCGAAACTAGCTGAACAAACTGAACGCTATGAAGAAATGGTTGAATTCATGGAGAAAGTTGCGAAAACTGTTGCTGTTGAGGAACTCTCAGTTGAAGAGAGGAATCGTCTCTCTGTTGCTTACAAGAACTTCGTGGAGAATCATTTCTTCGATTATCAAAGGGAACGATGACCATGTTGCTATTATCAAGGATTACAGGGGAAAAATTGAATCTGAGCTTAGCAAGATCTGTGATGGGATTTTGAATGTTCTTGAAGCTCATCATATCCCATCTGCTTCACCAGCTGAATCCAAAGTGTTTTTACCTGAAAATGAAGGGAGATTATCAGTTATCACAGGTATCTTGCTGAGTTTAAGGCTGGTGCTGAGAGGAAAGAAGCTGCTGAAAGCACTTTGGTTGCTTACAAGTCTGCTTCCGTAAGTGATTCTTTACAACATATTGGAATGTTATGTCTTGTGTGGCTATAATTGATTTTGTTCTTATTGTTATATTCTCTGTAATATAATCCAGGACATTGCCACTGCTGAGTTAGGTCCCACTCACTCAATAAGGTTTGGTCTTGCCCTCAACTTCTCAGTGTTTTACTATGAAATCCTGAACTCGCCTGATCGTGCTTGCAGCCTCGGAAAGCAGGTTTGCGAGCAGCGGATTTCACTTTTTACATCATGTGAAGTTGTTAACTACTGAAGGTATTGAACAGTGCGGTAATAACTAAAGTAGACAAAACAAGATACCATATTTATGACAAAAATGTTCCATTCAAAAGAGAGAAAAGATCTGAAACAACACAAGTGATAGACAAGTTACTATACTAATAATAGAAGAGAGGAACAAAACCATAATAAAACCCCCTTAATGTAGCTAGCTAATTAACACTTCCTAGAAGTTATTACAAGACCATAATCTTAAGTTCAATGGCTGTGCAGAAGAAATAAACTAGATCAATCAAGTTACATCCTTTGAAGAGAGACAAATCAAACATTATCAGACACCAAGAAAGAAGCTTAGTATGTCTCGAGAGCAAAGCAGAGTACTCCACGGCACCTGAAAGTCCAAAGACTGATCTTGTCCTTGGCTTTTAAGTTGTTACCCTTGACGACATCGTTCCACCCCCAGTTCATAGCGTAATTCAAGGTTCCATGTCCAGTTTCTTTCTCCATGGGCCATAGCTTGAAACCAAAACCCCACTTTTCACATCTTTGGTTCACAAGAATCGTTCCCACACCGATAGTCTCATTTATGGCTCGAGACTCCCCTGGCGTCAAGAATTCGTCTCTGATTAGCTGCTGGAATGGCATTAAGAGACGGCTCTGGGATGATTTCACATCAGTCGGTGTTAGACACCTCTCAAAGATCAGCAAAGGGTTTGCGACATCAGCTCTCATTCTTCTCATCACCTGAAAAATCCACTCCGGTGCCTCTGTATCCGTCCTCGTTGTGAAAGAAACAACCTTTGCTTTCTTGAATTTACCAGTACTCTTCTTCTGTTGCACGGCACGCCTCTTGCGACTTGTTGTTGTCTTCTCCTTTAGGCATGGTTCGTAACTAGGGTCGTTCGCCTCTGTCTTCTCAGACTTAGCCGTGTTGTAACCTAGGAGTAACGAAGGGTAATTATAACAACGAAGGTTCAGGAACGATGAAGACGACCCATTATTAAGATCATCCAAGTTTCGTCGTACTAATCTCTCCATGTTCTTCTCAAAGAGTCTCGTCGCCTCATCACTCTTTCGGCGGTAGTCGTAATCTTCACAGACGATCTTAGATTTCCCCTTAATTGCACGAAGCTCCGCATCTAAAAAACTAGGGTTTTGTGTGTTTTCCGTCTCATGATCATCGGGCAATGAAGAAGAAGACATCATAGAAGTCCCATTAGGGTTTTGTTGTGTGTATCTTCTATTGATCACCAAAGACGACCTTTTCTTCCTCGGGAAAAGATAGAAGAAACTCTTCTCGCTATCTTCTTCTCCACGACGATGACGACGTTGTTCTTCTGCCTGAACCATAACCGCAGTATCCACAAGTAAAAAAAAATTCGACCACATATCCTCCGTGAGATGATTCATACTCATGGTGATCGAATTGAAAGAATCTCAAAAAGTTGTGAGAGTGAAAGACGTACGTGATCTGGAAGAAAGGAAATTGTTATTGAGAGGAGAGAAACTAGCGAAACTGAAGAGCCGTCTCCTGCCTTATATACTTACATGAGGGTTAGGGTATTTTGTTTTTTCCATTCTTGTGTTTGAGTTTAGTGAGTTAATTATTGTGATTAGTAACTAATTATAGCCGTTGTGGTCAAGTTAACATGGATGATTAGCGTAATTCTATAATTACGATTTAGTCCCTATTGGGTGTTTCCTTTTTCCCGAGTATGAGAGAGTTTTTTCAGGCTATATATTGATTGACTCTGAGTGAGCCAGAGGCTTTGCTGGCATCTATTACTCTTCATCTATATATTTGAGATTTATGCTGGCTGATGATTGATGATGGTATTGTGTGTGAAGAGACGCTATGAGTACTCTAAACCTTTAACAATGGTGGTGCCGGTGCGTCGTTAGCTCGGTCCGATTGAACGTGACGATGAGGTGTTCGTTGAGGTTTCCAAGTTTCATTAGGTCGATTGCAACATTGGAGTTGATTTTGCTTCGATTCACAGCTAAAATATTATCATCTGATGCCTGATGGTAAGCTGGACTGTAATGCCCACTAGGTGTTCGACAAAATGCTTCTGGCAGAAGAAGGAAGCAACAACGTAAGCAGAGAATCGCCTTAAGGCATGGCCATTTAAGTTCGAAACAATGTCACGAATTCGACAACTCCAGGATTCTTGTTCTGTTTCTCACGTTGGATCCAATTGGACAAAGGAACAGAGGTTTCTACAATGAATTTGTTTGGTGAGGGAAACAAATTCAAGGAAGTAACCTCTCAAGAAACTCGATCTAAGCTTGGAATCGAAGAAGGGATTTTTCGTAGAAAGAAGTTAGGGTTTTTGTATTAAAATGCATGATGATTTACAATGAGGGAGGCTCCTCTTATTTATACTTTCCTCTGGATTACAGAATATATTAACTTTTTTTATAATTTGAGCTAAAATAAGGAAAGTTGCTTCTTCTCTTCAAGTCGGCCACCAGGCGAATTGGGAAGTCGGCTCTCCATCTTCGGGGCTGGGCTTCCCTCTTCCGAACAGGCCTCAAGCAAACATTCAATTGGGTTCTAAACCGGATTCCCGGTTTAGTAACCAAAATATCTTCCTGGTTTAGATCGGTATGTTGGGGGTGCTAAATCCCGCACCAACAAATAGTCCCCCCCAGTTCTGAATATTCGGGAGTTAATTCGAATATCAAGACTATAAGAAATAAGATATCCGATCTGAATCATAAAGAATTTTGATTACATAACCCGGATTTTTTGCACTGCTTCACCGCACATCGCCGTGATGACACGTGCCATGTATGTCAAATCTGCTAGGTTGGAAGCCGAAAGGTCGCATAGGTTATGATGATTTTTCGTAGGGTTACCGCCCACTTAACTCTATAAATACGTAGCTCCTCTCACCATTTCTCACTTTTCGCCAGCAAAACAAGGTATTCTGCTATGTTCTCTCTCCTCTTTACTTTATTTTTGTTATTGCTTTTCTTTCCGACTTTCCTCCGCACTCTCCGATCATCCGTCATGGCGAGCACTTCGGAACCCATCTCTTCGCCCGAAATCGAATGTGATCAGTTAACTCGGCGCAATTCCAAGCGTAAAGCAACCAACTCAGAACATGTCATAGAAGTCGGTCGATTAGCCAGATCGGGCTCCGAAGCCCAACCTCCTTTAGCCCGATGTTCGGCTGGAGCTTCTTCGTCGAGAAAACCTAGAATCAGATCGCCACGAGGATAGGAACACCGAATCGCCCAACACCGATTTACACCTAGAGGAAGGTCGGTTCATTCCCTTAGGAATCTTGGTTGAGGATATTTCGCCTCTGTTTGAACAGAAAGGGCGAATTGGAGGCGAAAAAACTTTGAGTTCGACCAGAACGGTCAACAACATGCTGAACTCGTTCGGTCTGGGTAACAGTGGTGTTACCATCCTAATCCCGCGAGACGATCAACGACCTTGGAATTCTCCAAAAGGGTACATCTGCTTGTATGAAGATTATTTTACTGAATGTCGCCTCTGGTTTCCGATTCCGGTGTTGTTATCGCGGTATGCCCAAAGACGCCGGGTGCCGATCTGCCAGTTCGCCCCCGATAGTATTTGCAATTTCGTTGCTGCCCTTACTATTGCAGCCGAAGTGGGAGTTGAGATCGGAGTTCAATGCTTCGAACAGTTATCAAATTTTAAAATATCGAAAAGCAAAGAGAACTGGGAAGTGAATATGAGGCCGCAACACAACTTTCTCCCCGGCAAAAAAGTTAGAACCTTCAAAAAGTGGGCTGCCCGCTACTTTTACGTTCGCATCGACCAATACTCACTCGAAGATCCGCTGGGTATCCATCGGAGAGTGTGGAATGAAAATCCTGGTAGACCTTTAATTTCTCGTGTGCTTTGATTGGTCGTGGCATTTCTGACTAGTTTTGACTTTCCGTTTCTTCGTTTCAGATCGCCCCTTCTGCGCAACACGTCTAGCTTGCGGTTATCTTTCCGTCAGATACGCATTACTATCCGGTACCAATCGACGGTGGGAATTTAAGCATTTGTGTCGAAAGAGCAATGGGCAAAGCCATGACCAAATTTCCAAGTTTTGCAAGTTCACTGGGGCAAAGCTCGGAACCTGTTGGAACATGTGTTATCAAGGCCAGCTGCCTCCAAATCGTGCATCCGGATTCTCAGGCTGTTGCCCAATCTGACACTGATCCTGTTCAGGATAATGAGGAGAATGTCGACATAGTCGATATCGAGGATATCGTTGAAACCGATAACCCTGCTCCTAGCCTGGAAAACAATGATCTGGGCCTCAAAGTGGTAGATACTGGGCCTCAAAGTGGTAGATACTGGTAGATACTGGGCTTGGTTTCCCTCCTTTTCTCTAGTTCGGAAGTCGGACAGCAAAATTATTTTCTGGGTTCGGCTAACCATTCCGTTCGAATTAAAGGGTTGGTGCGAAATAAATACTCTAGGTTCGGCTTACTCCCACAAATGAGAGATCGGGTGCGAAATAAATACTTTGGGTTCGACTTATCCCGACGTACGAATAATAATGCGTTGTGAGGCGAGTTGATCACCTAGCCACGGCGTCAACGAAGAATGTATTCGACTCCGAATGAGTTCGGTCCGAACTGACGAATATCCAGATCGGAATGAAAACTGATTTTTTTTCTTTTTCTTTTTAAGAAAAGACGCATGTCTAGAAACATTGAACGTTTGCACGGTCTTTAATTGCGACTCTCGGGACGCAGCGAAAAATCTGCTGCACTCTGGTTGCTAGACATTCGCAATTTTAACAAAAATAGTAAAGATGCCAGTTACTACCCGATCCGCATGGTTAAGGAGGGCCCGAGAAAGGACAGCCGCCAAAGTTAGTGGTTTGGATCCAAACTCATCGGACACCCCTCCCCCTCCAAAGGAAGTAGGGACATCCCGACCACATGAGTTCGTTCCGAGTCTCAACCCTGTCAAACCGGGAGAGACTCCTTTACTACGAGAGCTCTGAGGATACCGAGCTCGTCGTAAAAGGATGGGTGCGTATATCAAGGCGCTTCGCCCGAAACTTGACCAGCTCAATCGTCTCTACCGTTTGGAAGGGACCATTAGAGTTCTGGACGGGCTTATCGATGAAGGTTTCTTCCTGGCGCAGTGGCGTATAGACCGTCTACTCGCTGAGCATGCGGCGTGCAAAGAACTGGTTGATCGTATGGAGGTGCTCGATCTACCTGAAGGCGACCGTGAACCCTTGGGGGAAACTGCCTTCCTGTTTGTAACAGACGTCTGGGCTTACCGAGCCTGCTTGGAGAGGTTGAGGCAGTTCGTCAATTATCTGTAATTGACGGGCTAGGCCTTCCGCGAACGCCATCTAGTCGAGGACCCATGTGCCTTCCTGGAGGACATGGTGTCCAAGGGTTCCGGATTGCCAATCGAAAGATTAGAAGCCTTGCAGCGGGAGCGGCAGATTTGGCGAACTGCAGTGAATGATCTGTTGGTGGAGGAACCGTTGGAGTCTGACCTATCCGGCCCAGCTCCCATCATGAGATTGCAGGACCGTACAGAATGCTAGAGGGCTTGCGACTAAACTTCCTGTGGGTCGAAAAGATAATGAATAGCCTACGTACCCCGAAGTAGGGATCAAGCCAGGCGTAGTTAATATTAAAAACGAAAGATAGGTGGAGGTCGAATTCCCGAAACCTCCTAGTTAAGGTCATGAAAACGGCTTAATAGTAATAACGCTTCAAATGGGCCGCGTTCCACGAGTTTTTGATTCGCTCACCAGCCATGGTCACGAGCTCATAAACGCCAGGGCGAACTGCCTTGGATACAAGGTATGGACCCTCCCATCGAGCGCCGAGTTTGTCGGCGCTAACTTCTCTGGTGTTTTCAAAGAGTTCCTGTAGGACCAAGTCACCCTCGTTGAAACGCCGCTGGCGAACAGCCTTGTTAGAGTACCGAGTCGCTGCGTCCTAGTAATGTTGAATCCGGACGAGAGCTTGGTCCTGCAGTTCTTCAGCAAAGTCGTTGTGTTCGGCCAGCATATCGTTATTAAGGTCAGGATTGTCAATCATCATGGTGCGGCGAAGTGTCAGGACGCCTGCTTCTGCTAGGACGAGTGCCTCGATCCCATACGCCAAAGAAAAAGGGGAATTTCCCATTGATCGCCGCGGGGTTGTGCGGTAGGACAACAGTACGCCATTGAGTTGATCTGCCCATGCTCCCTTTTTTTGCCCGAGTCGTTTCTTCAGCCCATCGACGATCGATTTATTCGTAGCCTCGGCTTGGCCGTTCCCTTGAGGGTATCGGGGGGTCGAGGTACTCAGACGAATTTGCCACTTGCTCAGGAAACGCCTAGTGATGAGCAAAGCGAACTGCGTGCTGTTATCGGTGACAATCTCGTAAGGGAGCCTGTGACGACATATGATGTTTTCCCATATGAAATTGGTCACGTCTAAGGACTGGACTTTTGTGAAAGAGTCCGCTTATACACATTTGGTGAAGTAATCGGTTAGTACAAGGATGAACTTCTTGGATTTCGATGCCTGCAAAGGCCCTACGAGGTCCATGGCCCAGCGCATGAAAGGATACGGGGCTGTAACGGTACAAAGTAGTTCCGGCGGGACGTGTCGCATCAGTTCGTGACGCTCACAAGCTTCGCACTTCGCCGAGAAGGCCTCACAATCGGCAATCATAGTTGGCCAGTAATGTCCGTCCTTCTTGATCTTTAAAGCAAGTGCACGTCCGCCAGAGTGGTTGCCACCCTCACCTTCGTGCACTTCCATCATGATTCGCTTGGCCTCCTCGCGATTAGCGCATGTAAAGAATACTCCGGATGAAATTCGGCGGTACAAATTGCCATCCAAAAGGATGTATTTTGCACTTAGAGCTTTTAAACGTCGAGCTGCCTAGTGGGCCGGCGGGACGACTCCATCGGAGATGTAAAGCTTGAACTCAACTTGCCAATCATCGGAACTGAGTCGTCATTGATGACGGAGATCAGACTGACTAGATCGATGCTGGGAGAGTCGATGCACTCAACTGGGATGGTACGCCGCAAATCAAGATCTGAGCAGTTGGCCAAGCCTGCAAGGGCGTCAGCTGACGCGTTCTCGTTTCACGGGACCTTCGTCAGAGATAACGAGGTGAATTCCCCGGATAATGTCCGAACCAACTGACGATACGCTCCCATTCTCTTGTTTTTGGCATCGAATTCGCCGTTGAACTGGCTGACTACTAGTTGTGAGTCGCAGAAAACTTGCAAGTGTGTCACCCCGATTCCTCATGCTAAACGGAGTCCCACGAGAATGGCTTCGTACTCTGTTTCGTTATTAGATGCTTTAAAATTGAGCTTCAATGCTTGCTGTTAGTACCTCGCCCACCGGAGACCGGAGGATGAGTCCCATGCCGGACCTCTGGTGAGATGACGATCCATCGACGAACATCTTTCCATGTTCCTCTTTAGGTGTAGGGTCCTCGAGCTGAGGAGACAATTCGGTAATAAAATTGGCCAGGACTCGACCGCCCAATTCGCCATTCGTCCAGATTGGAGAGGGCTATGGAGGATAGTTCGGAGCGGCTGATCGGTAAACACGACAACGAAATGCGATTCGAAGTAAGTTCGGAGCTTTCGCGCGACAATAATTACGGCGAAGGCCAATTTCTCTAACATGGGATACCGCGACTCTGCATCGTTGAGGGCTTTGCTAATGTAGAAGATTGGTCTTTGGTCGCCGCGATCGTCTTGGACCAAGACGCCGCTGATTGCTAAACTGGAGACTGAAACGTAGAAGTATAACGTTTTGCTGTCCTCTGGTTTGACTAGCACTGGGTAACGATGTATCTCAAGAATTTGCCCGAGGTGACCCCAAATGTGCACTTCGTCGGAATCAGCTTCATCTGGAACTGGTCCAAAATATCGAAGCATTCGGTGAGATGTTGGATATGGTCCTCCGCGATCAAAGACTTGACCAGCATGTCGTCAATGTAGACCTCCATAGTACGTCCGAGCAGGTTGGCGTACATCATGTTCACTAGTAGTTGGTAGGTTGCCCCGACGTTCTTGAGTCCGAATGGCATTACCTTGTAACAGTAGGTTCCCCTTCCATTATGAATGTCATCCATGAACGAGAGCAGTTGGTTTTCGGCCGTGGCTTTGACGAGACGCTCTATGTGCGGAAAAGAGAAAGCTATCTTTAGGACACGCCTTGTTGAGATCGGTGAAATCCACACAGACTCTCCACTTGTCGTTCTTCTTTTTGACCACGATTGGATTAGCCAACCAATCGGGGTACTAGACCTCCATTATTTGGTCTGCTTTGAGTAATCATTCGACTTCATCCTGGACGACTTTGCCCGATCCAGACCCAAGCGCCTGCGTTTTTGTCTGATCGGTTTGAACGTGGGATCGACATTAAGCCTGTGGCAGATGACTTCGGGGCTTATCCCGACCATGTCCTTCGTCGATCAGGCGAATGTGGAGGATCGAGATTCCAGAAAAGCGATCAGCTTTGTCTTTATTTGGTCCTTGAGTTCGGCCCCGATACCAACAGTTCGTGAGGGATCGGAAGGATCAATGTTTGCCAGGCTGATCCGACATTCCGGAGACTTGAAACGGTCTCGTTCCGGCTTATGAGGACCAGTAAGGTGGTCCCCCCCTCTGTAATTGCTATGCGTCCTCCGTTTTCCTTTGCTTCTTTTCGATTACAGAATAGGATCGGGCCATCCTCTGATCGCCTTAGAGCGTGCAGATCCCTGTGGTGGTCGGGAATTTAAGGCAGAGATGGTAAGTTGACGGTACAACTTGCATTGCGTATATCCACGGTGCCCCTAGAATGGCGTTGTAAATTGGGGGCGCATCGATGACCACGAATTTAGTTTTCCAGGTAACTCCGCCAGCACGTACTTGTAATTTTACATCGCCCATCGACATTTTAGCAATCCCGTCATAGCCGGTTAATGTTCGAGTCTTGGGCTTCACTTGCTCTGGTGTGATGCCCATTTTTTCCAGCGTCTGCTAGAACAAAACGTTAACGGTGCTCCCAGTATCGACCAGGACTCTTTCGACATCAAACTCGCCCATAGCTACTTCGATGACCAGGGGATCGGAAATGGGGTGTTGGATTTCTTTGGCGTCCTCCGGTGTGAATGATACGGGATCCGCGCAGTGCAGAGGTTTGTTTGAGGCTGCAAACATGACGCGCCCTTTTCTTCAATGCTCGAACGGAGTCCGCGCAATACTCTGGTGGTCCCAATATCATAGTTATTTGACCTTGGAGAGGGGAGTTGGCGCGCTTGGGATTCTGTCCTCTCTGTCGCTTTGGAGAACCAGGTAGTTCGTCTTCTTGGGGCATTTCGTCTTGGCGATTTGCGAGCACTTGATTCGCTGGCTGTTGAATATCGTTAGTCGGGCAGTTGTTTACGTAGCCTTGCCCGCCACCTCCTACACCGTGGTCACCGTTAGATCGACCACCTCGCCATCCTCCGCGGCGACCTCTGCCTCCGCGGATGCTCTTGGGCTGAAAGACGGCTTCGGTTTCGCTAAAAAGGTATTTTCCATATAGATAGTTTCTTAGATGGACGCATTCGTGTTTGGAGTGGCCGGCTATCATGTGGAAATCGCAGTATAACTCCTTCGGGTCGAATGGTTGCTTGTTTTGGCCATCTACCTCAGAGACTACATGGACGACGTCCTTCTTTCGATCCTGAGGGTCGTTTTCGTGGCCAATCGGGCGTCCTCATCCTCCACGAGTGCAAATCGGGAGGCTCGATGTAGCGCATCGTCGAGGTCTTTAGGTTCTCGGATGATGAGGTCCTTCCGTAAGGGTGATCCGGGAAGTAGACCCTTCCTGAAGGCAGCGATCGGGGCGTCTTCTGGGACGGAGACGTTCGCCAATTTTTCTTTAAACCTGCCCAGGAAACTGCCGATGCGCTCGCCGGGTTCTTGGGCCATTTCTCAGAGATTCGAACTCGTCACACCTCGCTCGATGAAGATCCGATAATGTTTGAGAAAGGTCGTTGACAATTGGTTGAAGTTGTCAATTGAGTTCAGTCGAGCCGTGTGAACCAAGTTAAGGCGGGACCAGAGAGACTATCGACGATCAGCTGGCAGGATCCGATGCCTCTCTGTTCGTCAGTGAATCGTGCCTTGGCTACAGTTGTCATGAAGGATGTCATGAAGAGGACTGGATCCTTATCCCCGAGGTAGGTCGGGAGCTTCAGCTTTACGTTCGGTATGGCGGTTGCAGAATCCGCTGAGTGAAAGGGGTTCGCCGAGTGACCTCGACAATCCTGTCGATCTCTGGAGTTGTGCTGATAGCTCGGTGGAGGACCGAGCTCATGACGCGAATCTGCAACTGGATCTCCTCGATCTCGAGGCAGGTTCCCGTGTTTGTTGAGGGGGCGATCGGAATAACCGGGGTCTCACGTATCCGTGAGTTCGAGTTTGATGGTCGGAGGCTTGACGTTTCCTGTGGGAGGAGGGTCCTTAGCTCCGATTGGTTGACTGTCGGTATGTTCGAGAAATCGAGACGACGGGTAAGATTGCCTGTCCCGAGTATAGGCGGCTGCCCCGCGGAGATTGGTGATGGAGTCGTCTGGGTTACGACTGCATCGACTCTGCGATTGGTGTCGGAGATCATCTGGTAGATCTTCTTTGTCATGGTGCAGAACAAGATCTTGAAATCTTCCATGGAGACAACCTGCGGGTTTTGGACCATTGTCGTAGTGCGATCAGGGAGATTCTCGGTTCGGGCCCTGGGTTGTTGTTCCGTGTTGCACATCGTTTCCCCGCTCAAGGGTGGTTCATCTGAATACTCCGTATCAAGGTAGACCGGTTGTTCGTGAGTTCGCCCTGTTCCTTGGCTGGGCTCCCCTTTAGATCTGACCTCAGCTGGGAGTTCGGGGTGGTTATCGGTTGGGTTGACCGATGTGGCAACGCTACGACGAACGTAAACGGCTGTTGTTTGTGTGGTTGGAGCGTCACTTCGTGCTTCGGTGTCACCTGAGGAGGTACTAGGCCCGTGACGTCGGATACACTTGAGGAGGTGCGGTTTGCGCCGATGATCTCGTTGCTGGTGGCTGGAGACATTGTCGTAAGCTTTGAGAGAACCTTTCGGTCGAGCTACTTTGAGAGATTAACTTGTAAAGACAATTTTGCGTCCCCACAGACAGCGCCAATTGTAGAAACTAGGTTTCTACAATGAATTTTTTTGGTGAGGGAAAGAATTCAAGGAAGTAACCTCTCAAGAAACTCGATCTAAGCTTGGAATCGAAGAAGGGATTTTTCGTAGAAAGAAGTTAGGGTTTTTGTATTAAAATGCAGGATGATTTACAGTGAGGGAGGCTCCTCTTATTTATACTTTCCTCTGGATTACAGAGTATATTAACTTTTCTTATAATTTGAGCTAAAATAAGGAAAGTTGCTTTTTCTCTTCAAGTCGGCCACCGGACGAATTGGGAAGTCGGCTCTCCATCTTCGGGGCTGAGCTTCCCTCTTCCAAATAGGCCTCAAGCAAACATTCAATTGGGTTCTAAACCGGGTCCGGTTTAGTAACCAAAATATCTTCCTGGTTTAGATCGGTATGTTGGGGGTGCTAAATCCCGCACCAACAGTTGCGATTATTGGACAATCACTATCTGAAACTCTGCAACTCATCATTGAGTTCTTTCCCTGTCAGTTTCCTTACGAGTTCTTGAACAGTTGGTGGGATCCACCAACAAGAATCACCTTATCAATATCCAAGAGTGCTTCAGGTGTGTTCTGTTCTTGTTGACATCTAATCTTCACGTTTTGTAATAAGAAATTTACATTGTACTTCGATGAGCTATATCACTAAAATGCTATTTGGCTTCTGGTTTCAGGCTGGTGTTCTATCTGGAGATGTGAGGGACATTGTTCTTCTTGATGTGGCGCCACTGTCGCTTGGTTTGGAAACTCTTGCAAATATGACTTTTTTTGCAATGCAGAGAGTTGTTGATTCCACTTTCAAGAAAGATGAAGGCATAGATCTTACCAAAGACAAGCAAGCACTTCAGAGGTTAACTGAGGCAGCTGAAAAAGCTAAAATTGAGCTTTCCTCACTGACTCAGACTAACATGAGGTTCAATTTTCTCTCTCAAATCTCTATTTGCCTGGTCCGCATTGGTTTGTGGGATATTAATTAATTGAGATTCTGAGTCCAGTTTGCCTTTTATCACTGCTACGGCTGATGGTCCTAAGCACATTGAAACCACTCTCACCCGAGCCAAATTTGAAGAATTGTGCTCTGACTTACTCGACAGGTGATTATAGTTTTTGTTTTCTGTGCCTAAGATCCGTAACCCGCCATGCAAACAAGATTGCTATGTGATTTACCATAAAGGCTTAAGTTCCTATTCTATGCATTCAAACTTGTAGGGTAAGGAAACCGGTGGAGAATTCCCTGAGGGATGCGAAGCTCAGCTTTAAAGATATTGGATTTGTGGGCAGCAAATGAATGGTAAGAGTCAAATTTTGCATTTTAAACACATAAGTGAAGCAATATTCTGGAGCACAAAATTGTCCACAGAAGCAGTGTTGTTACAAAACATGTACAAAATAAATCAAACCTCTCTCAGCCTTTCACAGAGTAGTTTAGACGTTCCTCTGCAAATATCACGCAGGCGCAGGTTAAGATACCTACATACAGTTGAACTGTACAACAAAGACAAGACCAAATAATATATATATATATATACACAGACGGTTGCGGTGTTATGCAGCATAAGCATATCAGAGGCGGAGTCCGTGGTTCTTAGGACTTTGAGGAACGCTGTTTGCTCTGCCCCAGTACCTGCGCTCTTCATTGCATCCACACCTGCCATTGCCACCACCTGAGTTATTCGCGGTTGTGTATAATTGGTTGAAACCGTGACCCGGTGAGTCCCCCCACCCTGTGCCTCTGGGAAAGTCTAAAGGTGCTGGTGGTCTCTGCCTGTTAAGAGGCTGCAGGTATGCATTGTGGTGGTGGTTTTGTGTCTGCATCTGCTGTGAGATGTTGGGACTACTACGTACTCTATGCATTGGGTAAAGCCTGCTCAACTGGTAGCTGTTGTCCTGAAAACTCGTATCAGGCTGCTCGTGACTGTATCCATCAGGTGATGACTCTGATCTGGGAGATGAGCAGGTAGAGACGGTGAAGGAAGGTCGCGTTTTGATGGGAGCACGAAGAGCAGAAGAACTCTTGGGTCTGCGAAGAATACCGTTGATGGCTTCAATGTAACGTTGCTCAATGGTCTGTGGCTCGATGGTGCCTAACTGATTCTCGAGAACAATCGGGTTTGCAGGAAACAAGAATGTTCTGAGTTTAGGGGTTTCGTGACGGTTATATTCCTCTATCATGTGTTTGACATCTTCATCAGATATTACAGAGACAAATGCATCAAGATCTTCAGGAATGATCTGGTATTTGAGGACTACATCGTTCTCTGTGATTGCCGTAAGTCTCTTCATGAGTTCTGTGGCATTGGAAAAACCAAAAGATGGATCTTTATTTTGAGAGATTAAGGGAGAAGAAGAATAAGGAGTTTGTTGTTGTTAAAAGATTTTACCGGAGAAGGAGATATCAGGAGATACAGCAATGACTCGAGTCTCGCCGCCGACGTATTTGAGAATGCCGTCGCATGGTCTAGGGAGGATTTTGCCGCCAAAACTGCACATGAACTTCACCTTACTCTTCGCCGATCTCTCTTCCGCCATCAATATCTCTCTTTTCTTGTTCTTGTTGTTTTGGATGGGACAGAAGATATATACAGTTTTGATGAGAGTGCGAATTAAACCCTCCCTAAATTGCAGATTTGTTTTTTTTTTTTTTTAGGTTTTGTAAAACTAAATCAAAAGGTATAAATGATGGGAAGAAAAAGATAATCGAATGCAAATGAAACCCCAATAATAATAATTAAGAAATTGATGCTCTTATAATCTCTTCCTTCTTCGTATTATTTAGATTAATGATTTGGAGATGTTTCAGATAATATTGATAGATTTTGATGAAGAAGGAAGAAGAAAGAAGAGAAGTAAAAGAGGTTGATCAAATTGAAAATTCGGGAATTATTTCTGACTTCTTTGCCAAATCAAAAAAAAAAAAAAAAAAAAAAAAAAAAAAAAAACAAAATGAAGCAAGAAAACAAGAGCAGAAGAATCCACGCCGTAGGATATTTTGAGATTGTTAGATTTTTTAGCTATTTCTGGAATTTTTTACTAAGGAAGCCATTTCTTCAATGTCTTTTTGACTTTTTCAGATCATATCATTTTGATTTTGACAGGTATTTTGTTTTTTTACCAATTTCTTTTCAAACAATGGAACATATTGAAATCACCAAAACACGTAAAATCTGAAATGTTTTTGCACAAGGTAAACATACAAAGATATGAACCAACATGCACTATATAGTAAACAAAAAAACCTTCATTAGCTTCTTCTTGCAAAAGATAAAACCTAGCTATGTTGTTGTTTCCCACTTTTCTTGCCTTTCTTCTGTTTCTGTTTCAACTGCGTCAAACCTGCTGCTGTGATCTTCACATTCCCGACAAGAGCAGCCATCAGCTCTGGATCCGTACACGCCTTCATCAGCTCTTTCTCCCTTACTGATGCCTCCGACATGTGTGTAAACAGATTCATTGCAGTTTTTGCAGCTGCGCAAATCACAAAGAAAACAACATCAATACAATCCAATAGCATCACACTTATGACGACTTGATATTTGGATGAGACTGGGCGTGTTATATCACCTTTTCCTTTCTTCATGCTGCCTGGAATCGCTTTGACTCTGTATTTATATGACTGAAGAGCATTGTATGGGCCGCACACCGGGACCGCATATAAGAGAATGTCGGTTGGCAACGGGTTACCAGTTAGGTAATCGACATCTATCAGTTTTTCTTTCTCTTCATCCCCAACCTCATGGATATCCTCTTCTTCCATAACCACTTTGTCCATGTCTGAAGTTTCTTTCCCATGACAGTCTCTTGCAAGATGTCCGACCTTCTTACACCTATAACATATTTTCACAGCATCATCCGTCTCTGCATAAAAACCAGACAACCATCAAGATCATATTGTGCCACTTCAAACAAAGCGTAGGAGAAGAAACAGCTGAAAATATCGAAAAGTTTACCTTCAGAAGGTTTCTTCTCTTCGGTTACAGCTACCTTTGCATTCTGTGATTCGGCATCATTCTTCAGTGGCTTTCCAGAAGACTGAATAGGAAAGGCAAATCAATATACCCATATAACAGTCATAAAGTACTGCTAAAATAAGAACTGATGGTCTATGACCATATAAATAGAAAATCTTATTTGGAAAGTACTTACTGCCAACAATGCCATTCGAATTTTTCTTTCTTCTTCGTCTTGATCAGCATACTTCTCCTTCATTTTCTTAAGTTTACCCCTTTGCCCACGGGTAACTTTTTCCGCAGCTGGCTTGTTATCGGGTATGCTCTTGTTGGCTTTGCTTGAAGAAATAACATCTTTTTCTTTTCGTTGCTGCTTTTCTTGCCCAGTGTTACTATCAGTAGCAGCATTACCGCTTTGGCCCATCTTAAGCTTTCTTCTCTCAGCTTTTGACATGTAAGGTTTATCTCTCACTCCTGCCTTTTTCTCTTCCTGTTTCATGTCCTCTTCCATTTCGTCCTTTAATGTCTCTATTGTATGGTTCTTGCTGGCCACAGTTGCAGCACCAAGACTAAGGGTTCTGTCAAGTAGATCTTCGAGCTGCGAGGTAGCTGATGCAGCATTTGCTTCAGCAATACCAGATCTATTCATGTCAAAAGAAGAAGTATCTTGGCTCAATGCTGTACTTGATTCCGGTAAATTAACTTCTGCTGGGGCAGAAATCGCTTCATTCACTGCTTCCTTCTCTGACTCAGCATCTGAATGTTCATCAGGAGCATGCGTTGCCATTACTACATCATTCATTTCTTCTTCTTCACCTCTAACCCTTCTCTCATTCAAATGAGCTCCCAAGGAGCTCTCGTCCAAACGAAACAACAATCCAAAACCCATGATGAGTGGGTGTGGTGGAAGGAAGTTTTTCTTACCTCGTATCATGAAACTTCCAACTGTAAGGTATTCTCCTGTAGGAGCTGTTTTAGTGACCTGATGAGGATAGACCCACCATGCACTAGTAACAATCTTGGAATCCCAGGCCTGACTATGACAAACCTGCATCGAATTATATCCATATGTTTGCCATCAAGACATTGCACCATATTCACACAATTCAAACAACTAAAATGGTAGAGGAATTTGCTTACTGTAAAACACCCAGCTTGGTTTAAAGTGAGAGGTGGTACATTCTGATCAGGTTTATGATTCTTTATCACAGTACTAGATGCTCCATGAAGCTCTGCGTGTACATACCTAAGAAAGCATGGTGAAAAGAAACTTATGATAATGTTTGAATATTTGATACCAACACAAAGACTAACCAAATAACTCGGTACATGAAAACTTACAGATCTCCTTTTGACATGTAACGTTTAACTATCATCTCATTTTGCTGAGCATCACGACCACTGATGATCAAGTAGTTCTCACTGCTAATGAACCAATTGAATTTCTCAAACCAGTGGACTTTTCTCATATGTGAAATAGTTGCAACCACTTTTTCCTTTAAGAAGA
>NC_025695.1:38526286-38536408 GCF_000633955.1 Camelina sativa
TTCTTTATCACAGTACTAGATGCTCCATGAAGCTCTGCGTGTACATACCTAAGAAAGCATGGTGAAAAGAAACTTATGATAATGTTTGAATATTTGATACCAACACAAAGACTAACCAAATAACTCGGTACATGAAAACTTACAGATCTCCTTTTGACATGTAGCGTTTAACTATCATCTCATTTTGCTGAGCATCACGACCACTGATGATCAAGTAGTTCTCACTGCTAATGAACCAATTGAATTTCTCAAACCAGTGGACTTTTCTCATATGTGAAATAGTTGCAACCACTTTTTCCTTTAAGAAGAAGAATACATATGATTAGTTGACTGCGGGAAAGAAAACAATAAACAAGATTAACATNGAATCCCAGGCCTGACTATGACAAACCTGCATCGAATTATATCCATATGTTTGCCATCAAGACATTGCACCATATTCACACAATTCAAACAACTAAAATGGTAGAGGAATTTGCTTACTGTAAAACATCCAGCTTGGTTTAAAGTGAGAGGTGGTACATTCTGATCAGGTTTATGATTCTTTATCACAGTACTAGATGCTCCATGAAGCTCTGCGTGTACATACCTAAGAAAGCATGGTGAAAAGAAACTTATGATAATGTTTGAATATTTGATACCAACACAAAGACTAACCAAATAACTCGGTACATGAAAACTTACAGATCTCCTTTTGACATGTAACGTTTAACTATCATCTCATTTTGCTGAGCATCACGACCACTGATGATCAAGTAGTTCTCACTGCTAATGAACCAATTGAATTTCTCAAACCAGTGGACTTTTCTCATATGTGAAATAGTTGCAACCACTTTTTCCTTTAAGAAGAAGAATACATATGATTAGTTGACTGCGGGAAAGAAAACAATAAACAAGATTAACATCGACGAACTTGGAAGCTTACTTGAGAAAGCTGGTGGCGTGTCTTTTTTTCAGCTGCTCGAAAAGCCTTTTCATGAGCAGAAACAGTCTTCTCCTGTTTGCTTTCTTGTTTCTTCTTCATTTCATACCAGCGCCTAGCATTACCATGCGCAGATAGTGATAAGTCAACCTCCACCTACAAAAACCACATATCATGCCCTATATGTCAGAACAAGAAAGAAGATGATCTTTGTGTATTCAATCAATGTGGGGAGAGATTAACACCTTTTCCACTGGCAGCGTCTTCTCATCATCATCCATTTCATCGAGATTGTTGCACAGCAACAAGGTCATGCAATTCTTCTCTAGATAAAGTTTGTCAATAAGTCCAGCAACAGGATTTCCTAATTTTTTTTCTTCTTTAACCATGCGAGCTAGATCATCCCATCCCATACCCTTTGCAAGGGCTACACGAACAGCTAATATGGCAGCATCTACGTCCTCTAAGTTGTACTCGATTAATTCAGCCATATTAACACAATGGTTGACTTCTTTCTTCAGAATTTGAACACGGTTTTCCTACACCATGAGTACAGAAACATTGCAATTAAGATAAGTAAAGATGGAGAAAAGGTACAGAGAAATATATGGAAATGGAAATTCCAACCCAGTACATTAATAAATATCAATATCACAAACCTGATCCTGGCGAATCTTATTGAGTTTCTGACTGGCAGAATCTTCTTTTGCCTTTTGTTGTTGTTCAGACCTTTGGCTCTCAATTTTGCTGTAGAACTCATCTAAAGCCGCATCGAAAGTTTCAAACTTTTCATAGACTCTTGATTTGAATTGATTTAATAAGATTGAACAGAACTCGTCATACATCTGCAGACAACCAGGTAAAAGAAAAATACAATATATAAATCCATTGTCCTTGTCAAATAAAATAGAAATGAAGGGGCAAAGAGTAAAATAGTGACCTTTTTAACACCTCCTGATTCAGAAGGCGTGTCATTTGCCAAAATTTGTTTTTGCATAAGAATATAACCTTCAGGAACTTTTTGACCATTTATAATATCTTCAAGCCAATCTTCAAAAACGATCACCGCTTGAACCAATAACTGAATCTCATTATCATCTAACTTCTTGTCTTCTGAAAGTTTGGTAGTTGGAACTAGACCAGCATCCAGAATAATGTGCTCTGAGAGCTGTGGCCCATAGCCTAAAGCGTCACCAAGGATATTCTTCAAGGTATATTGTTTGGCACCCGTAGAATCATTTGACTTCCCACCCTTTTTGCCACCAGTCTGCTCCTTTGGCTCAATCTGTTTTGCTTCATGATCCTTAAGCGAGAAAGCAGTAAGTGATTCCTGAAGCTTTGAAACAGTGGTTCTCTCAAAAACTCTACATATCTCGATAGGGTAACGGTGACGAGACATGATAGCAAAACCCTTATTGTCATCTCTGCAGGAATAAAAATAAAATAATTCACTAAAAGGCCACACCAATTAAGGTACACAGAAATGTATCTCGAAGCAGCAAGTTGAGAAGTTCAACTAACCTATGTGACCGGAGGAGTGTCATGATCATATATTCAGAATCAGTAAGAATTATGTTTCCTTGAGCATACAACTCCAATATAACATAGTGTGCATTAGCACCTAGCCCAAACTGGAAGACGATGATCTGGTGCCAATAACAAAAGTTAAAACCAAAACAGCGCAATAGAAGCAAACCAAAAACAAAACTCCAAAGTCCACCATACCCTATCGTAACCAAGCTGTCGTACATCTTCAAGCCTCCTAGTCCGGATATGTTTTCTCAACTTCAAAGTAAACCCAGAGGGAGTATTACTCTTATCCCTACACAATTTGTGAGAAAAAAAAATCAACACTACCTCCCAAATCCAAAACCTGAAAACATAGATGAATAGAGATGAAGCTTTTTACCGAACATAAGCTGTGGTATGCAAACGAACACCACTTTCCATAAGAAGCAAAACTTTCTCACTCTCTCCAGATTCTGTGATACCGCTACTATTCAAGAGCTTGAACATATACGTCTGCACATCAAATCGGAGCAAAATCAAAATATTAAGCCCTAAATGAAATCGAATCAACGAATTGGTGGCGGGGATTTGAAGATGTTCGGCGTATTCAAGAAGTTTGTTACCTTGGGAGATATATCATAGACGTTGGAGCATCTCATACCTATCAAACGCTTCAAGCACTTTACCTCTGCGGCGACGTCCGCCGTGTTCATTCGCACCTTCACCATTTCTTAATCTCGCTATTTTGTCTCTCTCTCTCGAAGGTTTGGAAATTTGGTGATTTCACTGGAACGAATCGAAGAAAGGTCAGTGCTGAGCGTAGAACAAAGAAGAAGAAGAGAAATTTGGGAGCTATTCATGTGTGTTGGGCCGAAGAGAAGAAGGCCCTAGAAGCCCAATATCAAATTCCATCATTAGATGTCTAATTATACGGTTTATCTACGTATTATAAACGCGCACAAAACAATAAACGATAATCTTTAATTGGTATTCACCAAAATGTTATTGATTTCCTTAAATAATTTTTGATCGAATTTTTTTTCCTTTTTTTTGGATTTTTCTTTGTGTTTTGAGTTCAAGAACCATGTTTAATTTGAATTCTAATTAATTAATTAATATGATTCTCCTGATTTCTTGAAAATTACCCTAAGCCTAGCTTTTATTTTTATTGAATTGACAAACCTCTTGTATTTTAAATTGCATTGCAATCTTTAATTTAATCTCTTTTGTTTAGCTTAATTCAAAACCCTAATAATATATTGTGTTGTCTAGAGTCTTATCTAGATTTGATCCCCACAAACTACAATTGTGAAGTTAGTCTACAATTGTGAAGATGTTAGTACCTCTAGGGTACTACAATTTGAGTGTTCATCATTATGTCACATTTTGAACACAATTTAAGTATATTTTTAGCACAATTTGAGCATATTTTAAGCTAATTTTAAGCGATTTTAAGCGAATTTTAAGCAGAATCATAAAAATATAAGCATTAACTGATAATCCAATTACAATGTTCATATTTGGTGACTTGGAAGCTGCTTTATATGTGGTAAAAGAAAAAACAGAAAACAAGTTATATTGAACCTATAATATATCATTAAACTGTGTGTGAGACTAGTTTAATCTACCAGAGAACTAATGGTACATATCGGCTTTGATTATTTGCACTCTTTGCTTTCTTTTTCTACATGAAAGCATACGCTCTAGCTACTGCTAATAGCAGCACAAGAACCAAAGCACCAACTGATAATCCGATGACGATGTTCCTATGTGGTGACTTGGAAGCTCCTTCATATGTGGCAAAAAAATGAGCAAAAAAAATATATCTATTGAACAAATAACAGATGCACATGCGAGAGAAGTTATGGTACATATCCGCTTTGAAAGAGTAAGTACCAAATAAGGTTGGCGGCTATTTCTTGCTAAGAATGGATCCAATAAGTGTCATTCACTCTTATGTTCTTTATTGCTATTGTCTCCACCGGGTGATTAAATCTCTTAGTAACTCCACCATATCATTCTGGAGAATCGAAAAGTAGGTGGTGGAGTTCAATAAAGCAGAGAAGAAAAAGACCCTTGAAGTAGAGGGTTCATGTGAATGGATACACATAGTAACACTTGGGATTCGGCTCCTTGCCATGATCGCATGACGATCAGTTTACAGGAAGAGTTTGAAATGAAGAAAGTTGTTCGATTAAAGTTGAAGCTGCAAAAATATTGAGAGTATTTCAAAGATCTTAAGGAAGTTTCTATATTGTAAGAATAATTTAAATGAAATTTATTGATTTCAATTTTTTTGTTTTAAATAATTTGATCTATATCTTAATCTTAATACTATTAAAAGAGAAATACAAAATTTAATATGTCCAAAATTATGGTTTTATTTACAACAACTGCCACTCAATTAGGTGTTAAGAAGATGATTAATTGAAATTGACAAGGGTATAAAAGAGTTATCGAAAATACACTAAAAAGATCCAACATCGATTAAAAAGATATTTAATTGTTTTACCTTTTAGATTCTAAAGTAAAATATATTTAAATGAAACCAAGTAAATGACATCAAATATATAAAAAAAATTAACTTTTATTTTTAAAATTTAACCATATTCTAAATTAAATCATAAGTAAATGACATCAAATATATAAAATACAAACTTTTATTTTTAAAATTTAACCATATTCTAAATTAAATCATAAGTAAATGACATCAAATATATAAAATACAAACTTTTATTTTTAAAATTTAACCATATTCTAAATTAAATCATAAGTAAATGACATCAAATATATAAAATACAAACTTTTATTTTTAAAATTTAACCATATTCTAAATTAAATCATAAGTAAATGACATCAAATATATAAAATACAAACTTTTATTTTTAAAATTTAACCATATTCTAAATTAAATCATAAGTAAATGACATCAAATATATAAAATACAAACTTTTATTTTTAAAAATATAGTATAACATTGAAATCATAAATTATGTTTTGAACCAAAAGGTGTTATACCGCAATATATCACATGTTAATTAGTATCCACATTTCGGTCTATCAATTAAACCAAAGTGCATTGGGCGGATGCAATTGCGCAAGTCTAAATATTTTAAATATAGTATTGTAGAATGATTTTCTGTGGGTTAAAAATATTTAAATCCATCACAAAAATGGTTTAAAACATGACGGATTTGAACTATTAAACCAACATTAAAACTATTAACTTATTTTATATTTCACATATATATTTATAAACATAGTTTGGGATTGATCAAGTTACAATTATATCCATATTTATTATATGAACTACATAATATACCAACACGTCAAAGAGAAAACAATAGTATACCGGTTCAACTAACACTTAAAAATTTAATAAAAAATATATTAAAACATAATAAAAATAAAATTTATTTGCGGTGTACCGCAGCTTCAAACCTAATGATGAGTTAAATGGAAGTATAAATCTCTAGTATGATATTTCAAATTGTTTCATCTCCTTTGTTATCTCCAAATGTTTAGTTACGATACTAAGTTACTAAATTATGTATGCTCAATGGATTAATAAAAAAAATACCAAAAATTTAATTTTAATATAAAAATAAAAACTATTAAAAAATATTAATACTATTATAGTAAACTACACAATTTTTAATGGTTCTTTCAAATCTAACCCACACTATATCAATAAAAATATTATTTATATTGCAAATAAACCAAAATATAAAAATATATATAATAACACTGTAACATCTATATATTAAATTAAAAAGAAAATTCAATCATTTTATAATCAAAAATCGTAAAAGTATATCTACTAAAGAAAAATTATCCCGGTCAGGCTTAAACAAACATTGGGTGGGCCTAAGACAGGACGCCGATAAAAAAGGTCATCAGAAATCTCGCGATCGTATATCGACTGGAGGAGGAGATATGCAATTGCTGGCGGCGCTAAACCCGGCGGCCATTTCCAGGACGCCGCTACAAGCCCTAGATCCTTCTTCGTCATCCTCCTCTTGTCTTCTTTCTTCTGCTCAGGTGATTTCCCCCCCTCCTTGGAATTTTCGATCCGTTCTTTGTTCTTCTCACGCTTGTTTTGTTAGTATTACTAATTGTATCGATGTCTCTGATTCGAAACTTTGCAGAGTTTGAGCTCGCAACGCGGTTTTGGTCTCCTCGTAGCTAGGCCTCGACGGGGATTACCATCTACGTCTTTATCGAGTCGACAGCTTTTCCGACGATCCAAAGGTCAGATTACGAATATCTCGATGTTGATTCTATTATTCATTCTTTGTCGTCACTAGGGGACAAATTCTATGTTAAATGAAATTTCGACTGTAGTTTCTGAAGACAAATCGTATGAATCTTGAAATTTCTATTGAACTAACAGAGACTTTGTTGTAGATACATGCTTTAGTACTTTGACAGAATCAGATGTTTTTCTTGGCTTACTAGTCTCCTTGAAACTTTGGAAGGTCAAGTTTGGTGTTGTGATTGCATCGTGCTTTGACATGAAATAATTCGTTTCGTATGGCTATCATCTGTTTTTATTTGGGTTGCTTTAGGATTATATTTCAACTGTAGTTTGTGAACAAATGCTTTTCTGGTCCCATCTCTCTGTCAGACATTATAAGGTTACAACGTTTCTCCAAACTTGGACATTTTTCATAGATTTGAATGTATTCGTGGCTTCTTGTGTGTCTATCTTCTCCAGGAGAAATATGTATTTAAGTTTATGGTTGATTTCTGGACTTTTGCAGTTGTACAGGCAGTAGCAACCCCAGGCCCAATCTTGGAAGTACCTCTAACGGAGGAAAATGTAGAGAGCGTTCTGGACGAAATCAGACCATACCTTATGTCTGATGGTGGTAATGTGGCGTTACATGAGATCGATGGAAACATTGTGCGAGTTAAGCTGCAGGGAGCGTGCGGATCATGCCCTAGTTCTACTATGACAATGAAGATGGGTATTGAGCGTCGTCTAATGGAAAAGATCCCTGAAATAGTTGCTGTGGAAGCAGTTCCAGATGAAGAGACTGGCCTTGAAATGAATGAGGAAAACATTGAAAAGGTTAGATTTTGGCATTTGATCTCTAGCTTATGTTCTCTCTGCACATGTGGCTTTGTGTTATCACTTGCTCAATCCATTTATTTTTGGTCTAGTGCGCCCCATGAATTGAACAAGGAAACCATTGAGAAGACTAGTCTTGGTATAAGCTCTAGGTTGCTCTCTGCATATGTGGTTCTGTTATTACCTACTCTGTGTAAATGTCTGCTACTTGCAAATGCTAATTGTATTAAACCGAGACTACAAATTTAGCAAAAGGGACATTCTGTTTCTTGTGATATCTTTAGTGCTTGCGTATGGGCCTTTTTTGTGAATTTATTAGCAAGTAAATCTTCATGTCTTTAATCCTGTGGAGTTTATGTTTGTGGTGTTAACAACGCTTTGTGGGCATATATATATATATATATATTGTTTAGGTACTGGAAGAAATCAGGCCGTACTTGATCGGAACAACAGATGGATCGCTTGAACTGGTGGAGATTGAAGATCCGATAGTGAAGATAAGAATCACAGGACCTGCTGCTGGAGTCATGACAGTTCGAGTAGCAGTCACTCAGAAACTCAGAGAGAAAATCCCATCAATCGCAGCTGTTCAACTTATATAGAAAAAAACAAAACTCTTTCCTTGTATTGTATGTTCCTTTCTTTTTGTATTAGCTCCTTTTGTATAGTGACAGTTGTTGTTGTGCATAGATACTACTTACTGTGTTTAACATTTGTCCCCAAATAAGTTCAACTTTAAAACCACAGAGTTGGAAGAGTCACTTATTATTTTGCAGAATGAGCCGATCTTTTTCATTTATCTCCTTGGCTCTCATCTTCTACCTCTTCCTTCATCACCACCTTCTCGTAGCTTCTCAATTCGAAGGATTCGATGCTGAAGACGACGATGTCTCCGACGATACCTCTCACCTTCACCACTCCCTTCCTCCTCCTCTTATCACTCAGTCTCACTCATCACTCCCCGATCTGGAACCCGATCTCATCCCTGAATCAGACACCGAGCCTCAGTCCACGCCATTAGAATACTGGGATGAAGACGAGTTCGAAGGACTCCCGACGGAGGTAGAGACACTTGAATCGCCGCCATTGATTACAGAAAACATCACTACTCATGCTGATTCGAAGACGTTAGATCTCAACACTTCTTCGGAAGCTCAAGAAAATAATACTAGTACTACTGATCCGTTGATGAAGAAGAAGACCAAGTCGTACGCGGTGGAGATCGCTTGCGTCTGTTTCCTAATCGCTCTCACGATCAACTACTTCGTCGGCAAACGTGAGAACGAGAGGCTCGCGTTAGCTTGGGCGGCTAAATTCGCTTCCAAGGATACAATATTCCAGAAGAATTTCAGTTTGTTAGGAGTTAGTGAAGGAGAGGATTCGCCATTGTTGTTGAAAGAATCGTTGAATGTGTTCAAATTCTACGCCAGTGGTCGTAAGTATTGCCATGGATTGTTAGCTACGATGGAGCTTAAGAGCAGACACGATCTCATCTCTAGGCTTTTTAATTTGGTGGTTCCTTGTAAAGATGAGATTACTTTTGAGGTTTATATGAATGAAGAAACTATGGATCAGGTTGTGTTGGCTGTTGTGAGGAAGAAGGCTGTGAAGACGATGATAAAGGAGACGAAGGATTTGCGGAGATCTGCTTTGATTCTTCCTTTTGGGAGGAAATGGGTGTCAGAGGAGTTAGCTGTGATCTCTGAATCCAAGGAAGTAGCTGCTAATATGATCACTGACTCTGTGCTTGATCTGGTGAGATCAGTTTTCATCTTCTTTTTTTTTTTTTCTCTATAAGAATTCTCCATTTTGTTTGATGATTGATGATACCTCCTTATAAGCTATATAGTAGAACTGACCGTATCTGTGTATTCAGTGGTGAGTGATATTGTGAGAAGGAATCAGTTTTTACCAGAGTGAGAAATGGTAGAGTCAGAATTTAGCAGCTCTCTTCTGAGTTTAGTCTGAATTTGCAAACGTTTGGGAGTGTACTTGAATGGGTCTTATTGTTTTCCAGTGAGTGTAAGATATGTTGGAAGGAAGCTTTAGTGCCTTTAGTGCCTTCAACCATTGTTACCTTAATAGGTCAGTATTGGAGTTAGTTAGGATATGGTAATTGATCCTCTATTTGTATCTCTATGTGGTTAAATAGGGAAATCAATCACTTCCAATGGGAACCCTTAATTTGCTGTTATCGATTTGGCTTAACGTTGCTCATTATTTATCTCGATGATACTATAACTAACCAGATTCGGGCATGCATGCAATGGAACTGTGTAGGTTTTTGGTGACAACGCTGTGGATAAGTATGGGAAGCATTTCATCTCGATGCATATATCTGACCAACACCCTGGCAAGCACAAGAAGGTGCTGCTTTTCAAGTTTTCCTTACCCGATGCTAAACATATGGATGATATCGTCCGGTTGGTGTTGCTAATTCCATATTACATCGAATTAGTAGGACGATACAGACTCAGCTCCCAGGTACAGTGCAAACTTATGATTAGTTATATATAGCCTGGTTAAATGTGTTGAAAGGCTGAGTTTTAAGTGTCTTGATTCAATGAAGGCGCGGATCAAAACTGAGAGTGGTAGGCAAAAGGCAGCAGAGGAAGCA